>NC_065517.1:37010631-37089055 GCF_006386435.1 Epinephelus moara
CTATCATCCTCATTTGTTCCAACCCAACGTCCTGTTTCAATATGCAGAGGAAGAATACCTGACCTGAACTGGGCACACAATGATCTTCTCCTCTTAGACAAATTATATTTAACATAATTCTCTACACCAAACTCATTTTTAATCCGACAAAAAATTCTAAGTTTTGGTTTGTTCCAGACCTCAATGGTCCACTTCTGTTTTAGCTGCTGAGAAACAATCTCTTTAATCATTTCAATATCTACCTTCTCCCTATAAATATAAGATTCCTCAAAACCTGTCTTCTGAAATAATGTGTGCATATGTTCAGCCCAAGGTCCACCCATCCTCATGTCCCACAATAACATTTTCTTACAAAGTGTACTGTCGCTCATACCGAGAAATCTATTCCATAATCTACACATACACACCACCCATCGAACTTCGCAAGGTTCCCAACCCATATCTCCAGTGATTGCTAGAATAGGTGCATACTTATTAACTCCTAAAAAATACCTAATAGCTCTTTGATGGACTTGCTCACATCTCTTAGGTTCTTTATAGCCCCATACCCCAGCAGCATAATCCAACACAGGACAGACACAGGCATGATAGAGTTTAGTGTAGGAAGAGAACCCCATATCTCTTAAGGTTCTTGTCTTAGCAATGACTCCTCCTAGAGCCCTCCCAGCAGACTCAGCAAGCACTGTAGTACCTTTAGCAAAACTCAAATGCTCATCGAGGTGAAAACCAAGATATTGATAAGAATCTGTATATTTCTGGTGTTTTTCCCCAAAATAAAATTGAAACTTACTTAAAGCCTGTGAAGGCGGCCTAAAATGCATTATTTGAGAATTTTTGACATTTATTGAGTCGCCACTTTTTACACCAAACACTAGCAGCAGTGAGCATTTTTGTAGATTTTCCTCTGTTTCTGCAAGTATAACAAAATCGCCTGCATACAAAAGGGCACTCACATTTTCCTCACCACATCTCACCCCACATCCTAGTTGTTTGATAACGTTAACAAGATTATTTATATACACTGCAAGTAACGGAGTAGAAGTATAAAGTAGCATGAAATAGAAATACCTCAAATTTTTACTTAAGTACAACAGCTACTTGATAAAGTATACTTAGTTATATTCCACCTCTGCATACAGTATATTGTAACCCAGCATTTTCTGCATCAAACATCAGCATGTACAGACACATATGATAGCCAGACAGTTTATAGGTCTGCTCACGTTCTGTCAAATTTAAGTTTTACCCCTTCATGTACTTGTTTGATCGTCATGTGGCACCAACCTTTACCAGTACAGAGGGAGTAAAGGATGTGCCCTGGATTCAAGCCCTCGGTGGTTAGAGACGGCAGTGCACGTCTTTCCGCAGAGGAGCAGAGACACCTGCTCCTACACTGATATTAACGGCTCCACTTCCAGATCAACAAACCTCAAGTCGATGCAAACTCCAAATAATATCTGCAAGATATTTCTCTCATATTTTAAAGTGTCACAGCTCAGTAGCAAATCTGTGAATTCGACAGAGCTTAACACCTTTGTTGTCTCTACAAACCTGATAAACATGGTTTTGTGTTTCTGAAAGCGAACGAGCCCTCAGATTCCATTTAAACGCGGCTGTGGTGTGGTAGGACGCAGGCCTCTAGGCTTTGGCACGGGATCACTGTGCCTCCTTCATAAGAGGGAAATGTCTGTGCAACCCTTCCTACTGGAAGCTAGCCACCGCGCAGCCAGCCAAAAACGCCGCACGGACAATTCCCCCCACTCTGCTTTTAATGGTGGTACACAGAGGCAATAATCATAAAAAGCCAGGGTCTCTTTCTGAATGGTAACTGACATTCGTCTCCTGCAGTAACCGCAGCCCCAACGCTGGGCAATTTCCCCTCAACATGCAAAACTGTGGGGACAAAATGTGGGACCTGCCATTCTCCATGCATATTAAAGACACTTGTCATCAAGACGTCACCCAGGAGCTATGAGAACAAGAGGTACAGTTCCTCCGAGACAGACTCACTCACCATCAAAACCATGAAATTAGACCCGGGAAAATATCCTTGTGATGGGAAAAATGCTACACTTTAGTGCATTTTGCATATAAAAAAAACTGAAACGGATGCATGTAAATTGCCCGTGCCACAAAGACAAATTGGTAATTCAGGTTTGGAATGAAAATGACACTAAAGTGCAAAAAGGAAATGGTGCAGCGTGAAAGGAATAAGGGTTGTTAAAATGTCACATTTGAGATTCTGTGCCTTTAGGAATCGAGATGTATTGTTAGAGGAAATGTGATAAACACGAGCCAAATGTACGGGAAGCAAATAGAGCTCCATGTATGCCTCGTTGTCTTAGTCAACGTGCGACGAGCGACGCCCACAGAACAGACACAAACTGATGAATACACAATTTGTGGTTATATACTTCCTCGCACCTTTCTCTTAGGAACTCGTACGTTTTCTCTATAATGACAGAAAAAGGAACAAGTACCCACACAATGACATTCAAAGCGTAATTCTGAGTAAATGAAAACCAAATGTTGATTTGTTCAAAGTGCTGACAGATCACAGAAATACATGTGGCCGCATTGAGAGGAGGCACACAGATATTTCTCAAATGCTCCAAAAACACACAGCCAAAATAAATATTTTTCATTTTGGACAACGTGTTAGGCACACACACACACACACACGCGCTGCTTCAGCCACTCCAAACACTTCTCACACAATTAACACTTGAACCACTGTCAGCGAACAAAACAATAGACTTCACTGGTTTGTTTGTTGCCTGGTGTATTTACAGTAACACATGGGTGACACAAGCCCCCCTCGGTTTGTCCCTGGGCTCCTCGGGGCCCAAGACCAGTGCCCTCCAGGATGACAAATGGCCTTAATGAAATTGGACAACTCAGCATACATGCATAAGAGGATGTTAAATATTGATAGTGAAGATCAACGTAGCGGTGCATATTCCACTCTTTAATATTTTAAGTGTCAGACAGGCCTATTGTCTATCTATTGGGGGGGTAAATCACTGTCTGTGTCCCCCCCAGTTCCTCTTTGAGACACATATGACGGCCGGGCCGGCGTTAACTCAGCTACGGATGAGAGCACCCAGGTCGGCGCTTTGCATATGTGCTCAATGAAAAGCGAGTCGTGGCGGGACATCTTTTCATAAATTTTCATTCTGATCAAGTGGGTTTGAGCATTTGGAAAACATGTAAGCAAGAAAATGGAAACCGTATGTTTATTTACAGTTCAAGCAGCAACAATCATCCTGATAGAGGTAATTTAAAGGGACAGTTCAGATTTTTTTGAAGTGGGGTTGTATGGAGTCCTTATCCTGTATATTACCTACAGTAGGTGTCGCCAGGCATGCTCCCAGTTTGGAGAAGCAGGCTGGAGTCTGACATGGAAGCTAGGCAATCTACTGCTGAGGAGGGGTCAGAAACAAAATGTATTTTAGCCACCTAAAAAAATCACCATCAGTTTAAATGTACACTATATTGAGAATATTTTCACTGCTGTACCTTAATGTCAGACAGTGATTTCCAGCTGAAAATGGAGCTGTTATATCGCTCTCCTCAAAGCCAGAGTCCATTGAGAAATGCAGTGATTTAACATCCCTGAACACAGGAGCTGCTGGTCTACTGCTGCCTCAAACAGTTCTTTGTTTGTGTTATTGTGTGACTTTGGTGTTTAAAATAACAAAACATGTCAAAGTCACCTAAAGAGATCAGTACAAGTTTAAGTGTACCCTAAATTTAGTGGTTTCCAAAGGGAAAATGAAGCAGTTATTTGTTCTCTTCAAACCAAACTCCATGAAGAAAAACAGTGATTTAACGTTTCTGAACACAGGAGCTGCTGGTCTACCGCTGCCTTCGACAGTTGTATTGTCAGTGTAATTGTGTGACTTTGGTGTTCAAAAGGGTTTATTTGGATTAATGTATTTTATTGATTTTAGCTACCTAAAAACAATTCCCAACCCCAAAAATGTGTTCGATATATTGAGAGTATTTTCACTACTTTACCTTTCTGTCAGACCACCTATTAGGACGGGGAAGCTGTTAATGACCCTGTGCTTTCGTCAAAGCCAGACTCCATTGACAAAAACTGTAATTTTAGCTTTCTCAGCACTGAGCTACTGTTATACTGCTGCTTTGATCAGTTAGCTAGCTTGTGATATTGTCTGACTTTGGTGTTTAAAAGAGTTTAAAAAATCTCACATTAAAATAAACTAACTAACTGATTAAAGCAGAAGTAGACCAGCAGCTCCTGTGTTCAGCGAGCTAAAAGGTTTTTGTCAATGGACCCTAGTGGCTTTGACATGAGCATAGATAAGGAACTGAAACAGTTAATGGCTTCCCCATCCAAACCCACTTTCTGACGGAGAGGTAAAGTGGTGAAAATATTCTCAATATATTGTACACTTAAAGTGATAATGAGTTTTTGTGTGGGACTTTTTTGAGGTGTCTAGAATCAGTAAAATACATAAATACATACTGATGCTAATGCAGAGTTTCAGAGTACGTTATATCGAGAGTATTATCGCTGCATTTTCTTACAGTCAGACAGATATATCTGATAACTGGTGGGGAACTGAAGCCTTTATATGAAACTCCTCAAAGCCAGACTCCATTTACAAAAACAGTGATTTTATCTCAGTGAACACAGGAGCTGCTGGTCTACTGCTGCTTCAGTCTGTTATCTAGTTTGTATTATTGTGTGACTTTGGTGAATCTGAACTAACCCTTTAAAACACCAAAATCACACAATAACACAAATAAACTAAGTGTTCAAGGCAGCAGTAGACCAGCAGCTCCTGTGTTCAGTGATGTTAAATCACTGTTTTTCTCAATGGAGTCTGGCTTTGAGGAGAGCAATGTAACAGCCTCAATTTCCTTTTGGAAATCACTGTCTGACATTAAGGTAAAGCAGTGAAAATATTCTGAATATAACGCACATTTAAACTGATATTGATTATTTTAGGTGGCTAAAATATATTTTGTTGCTGACCCCTCCACAGCAGCACATTGCTCAGCTTCCGTGTCAGACTCCAGCCTGCTTATCCAAACTGAAGGTGTGCCGACTGACATCTACTGTATGTAACACACTGACATACACTGACAATGGTTAAGTACCCCATTCAACCCCACTTAAAAAAATCTGAACTACCCCTTTAAGGAACAATAAAGGGGCGCCCTCCAATCTGGCTTCACTCGTGATAAAAATTATTTTGATCTCCAGCTAAAAGGATGAGTCTTAAGATTCTGTATTAATCCATGCCCTTGCAATCTCCTTTCTTTCCTCTAATGTATTAATCATTTTACATTTTCTCAAGTTATGAAAGAGCGTGCGATATCAAACGCCGCACGCATGCCAACACTTGTGTATACAGTGTACTTATCACAGTGGCGGTGCCGCACCTTGAGGGCGTGTCGTCGCGCGGCGCGGTGCGGTAGCAAAGGCAAAGATCACATGAATAACCATTATTCAAATCGATTCAAATTAGGGGGGCACTCAGAGTAATCGGCTAATATCCTACAAAAAATCAATTCCACTCCCATTTGGACACAATTGAATGCGTCTGAAGAGGGCAATTATTAAACACACAGATCAGATCCATAATTGGCAGTGGTGGTGAGGGGGGGGCACATTGTCATGAGGGCTAATGCACTTCCACTGAGCCAAGAGCCACAGCAGACACTTAGCACAAGCTAGGTTATGTAGCGGGGGCAGACGGGGCTGGCAGCAGATAGGCTGAGGAACTGCCAGGAGTTTAGGAGGGAGGGGTTGAGGTGGAGGTGGAGGTGGAGGTGGCGGTGGCGGCGGCGGTGGTGGTGGTGGGCTAGAAGGGCACCTGGGGACTTTGCCTAGCGGGGCCTGTTCCCCTGCAACCTCCCCCTCAGCTCCCCCCACCACCCTCCCCCCATCTCCCTCTACATCCCCTTGAGGCTTGCTTCACTACGGGTCCCTGACACACCGGAGGGATGACCCTGGGAATCTCATTATGCATACAACCAAAGTGTGCCCCCCCACCGCCACCGCCACCAGAGCCACCGCCACCCTCAACCCTACTGCCAGCCGCCCCCCACTAATGCATTTGCATACAGAAGACAGACCAAATAAGGTAATAAATCAGCGGCCTATATTCAAATGGTTTGCAGGGAGATTGAAACCCCTGCATACACTACCTCGAGTAAATTCACCCACATGCTGCGGAGCCAGATACCCATTCTCATCAGCGGACACAGGCACTGCGTCCACCGGACACCTAGATATAAATATATATCCCGCTTCATTGCATTGCTGAGGGACGAACTACCTCAATATATCAATATACATATGCTTATATCTCATATGCCTTAGGCAAACTAACTGCCTCGGTTATAGGGCTGTGCTTTCATGGCACCCGAAGGTCACAGCTCATACTGCGAGAGAGGGGACAATTTGAATATTGCACTTAATGTCGGTCTTTGGACACCACCTCTGCCAATTCACTTTGCCTCATCAATAATGAAATTGCCGTGAACATGGAAATCAAAGTAATTTCCTTAAGGTGGGATTACGGAGGGTTTCAATTTTCTTACAACATGTAATCGAGCCTCGCTTTCATGCCGGCGACAAACTTTGCTTTGTGATTCACACATGGAGGAAGTGTGTAAGAGCGACGCACATGCTTGATGTGGCTGATTATAAAAGTCTGAGAATAAATAAATAGGAATGTCTGGCTGTTGTGCATGCTTGAATAGGACACAGTGAGATGGAATAATAAAATCAAATCCTAAACAGAGTAAGATGTATTTGTGTGTGTGTGTGTGTGTGTGTGTGTGTGTGTGTGTGTGTGTGCTGACTGGCACAATAAAGCAGGCCAACTATGATTGCATTATGATCTGGTGGAAAATGAATTCTGCTTAACAAGCCGACCCCCCCGCACACACACAGACACACACACACACACACAGACACACACACACACAGGCAGCCCCACCTACACACACTTACTTCCATTCCATTATTTTCAATAAAAATGGGGAGAAAAAAAAGATGCATTTTAAGATACATGCAAATAGCTATCCATCAATCAATTTGTTGGTCCCAAAACTACCATCAAAGGGGCAGAGGCTGTGAAGTATGCAATTCCCCATCAACAAATGGAGGATTGAAACTGAATCCTTCAAGCTTAATTAATGGGAAGTCTGCCACTATTACTTGGTTTGTTTAACGCGCCTCACACAGAGGGCAAGTTGTCCTTTTTTGAATCACTGCACCGAATTCCACTTGTTCAACATCACTGAACTGCTTTTCATGCAAAAAAACAATCCATCTCATTTTTAATCCTTTCCTCTCATGGGTCGACATGTCATTATTTTGATCCCCACGTACAATGGCTTCACACATTCATATTGCATCACTCGGAGAGTGTGTGGCAGTAATTATCACGAGGCAGAGATTTCTATTTGTAGAATAACTACCTACAGTTAAGCAGAGGCACTGATGCAGTAATTTCTGTTTCATCCCAAAGTTCAGCCCCACACCAAATACCTCTCTATTCCAGATAGCCAATTATATCTCGGTAAACAGTGACTGGGAATCCTATTTTTACTGAAGCATCATCGCAAATCTATAATAAAAGCTAATAAGAAAAAACACAGAAGTTTGTTCAAAAAATGTCAAGTTGGAACTTTCTGTAGGGAACCAAAATGGAAATGAGTCAATGTAAATAATGGTTTAATGAAATCCCCTCCAGTGTAAATCCAATGTGAAATTCACCAAAATACGGGAAACTTTTCACCCTCTTCAGCTAATAACTGGTGACAGGAAGAGGGCTTAAACAAAAGATCAGTCAAGCGTTCATTTGAATATTCAAATCCTTTTTAATAAAACTCGGCTTGATTCATTTCCCATAGATTTGCCAAAAACACTCATTTTGCATTGGAGAGAACATCATTTGAATTTTTTGTGCAGGGGAAAAAGAGACAGAAGGAGACTGTAGTGTTCACCTGTTTGAGGTCACTGTCTCAGAGAATGAACATTACTATGTGTTTAAATAGTAAATATTGACTCATGCACACAAACATGAAACTTATTGTATATTATATTTAAGCATCATTAAAATTATTTAAGATTTCCATGTTTTTCACATTGATGATGAATCTTGATTTTTTAAAGCCTTTTTATATGTCAGGGCATGAAGGTCTTGTGTTTGTAGATTTGGCAATCCATTTTCATTCCAAGGTCATCAGATACTAGCACTTTGTCGCACCCTTTGGTATCTAAAGGCCCATTTATGCTCCCTTTACGTACGAAAATGTATACGTCCGTTTCAAACGATGTTACCGTCACTGCCCACATACTTCCATGCGTCCTTTACGTTGGCATGGATGTTAACCAATATATCCACCAGGGGGCAGCCCAGAGTCAAAAGTTTATGACAACAACAAACTCAAAAACAAACATGGCGACTGTGGAGGAGATATTGATAATGTACCTCTTGCATAAAAGACAAAAACAGAGGCAGCATTGTAGGAGGCGGTGGTTGGTGAGGCCGTTAAATACATTGCGACTGGAGGACGGAGAATTCTTCTCTCTAGTACTGCCGATGAGAGAAATTGAATTGTTATTTCTTCTTCGTGTCTCACTAGAGCTACGTATCGGGCAGTGACAGCAACACTGCCCCCACAGTTTCCAATGGTACTGCTCCGTTTCGCCCGTATCCGTAAGCTTTATGGAAACGTGCAGAAATACAAATGAAATGAACACGGAGCACGGACAGAAGGCTCCGTCCGTATCCGGATCCGTATTTAACGTTGAGCATAAATGGGTCTTAACAGTGACGCACAGGGCACCTTTAAGCGTATCTATATTACGCACAGCTGAAACGTGTTGTAACATGTGGTACCCCATGTACAAAAGGCTATGTCCTTGCTGCAGCGTCCATCGTCTCAGTTCCAACCCATGGCCCCCTGCTGCAAAAGCCCCCCTAAATATCTTGGTTAAGTTTAGATAAAAAAAGATCATGTTTACTGATAAAGTGTTTGATAACAGTGACTTTTGGTTTCTAATGAGATACGAACAGCAGTCTCCTGGGTGAAAGTCTTGTTCCGTTTGACCCATCCACCTCAACCACCCTATGCGGACTTTATCGCTCTTACTCGCAGTTACTCTCAGCGTCAAGTTTTCTGTGGATGCATTTACATTGGCCTGGTTGGTCTCATAAAGACGCTAAAGGGTGCCTTTGGCATTGATATTAAATGCCAAGGGGCGCTGGTATTTGATGACCTGGGAATGAATGAATGGTTTTTGCTTTCATTCCTCACATCATCATCAGTAATAATAACATTGTACTCACCATGTTAATGGCTGAGATCTTGGTATGCGGCAACATATTACTAAAAAACACAGTCAGACAATACACCATCAGGTGCAAAAACAAAAGAAAGGTGACCAGTAAATATGCCAAACAGTTTGAGATCCATCACAGTTAAACTGTGGATGTATTAAAATAGTACTCATGGTGATCTGTTGTCACTTTCGTAATGTTAAGAACGCTCAAAAGATTAAAAAAGATCCAAAAAACAACAATCAGAATTGAACCAGCAGAAGTCAGGATGTCTTAACTTTTGTCAAGCTCCAAAAACTCTGGATACTATATTTCCCATAATGCAACCTAACTGGATCTTTTATAAGACCACCTCTGCTCTGTGAGCACCCACTCCTTTTAGACACCATGCCCTGTGTTTGTAACTCAGGCTTCCAGTTATGAATTTGTAGTCTTTCAGCCCAACTTAAAATGACCCTGATGACATCATCAGGTGACCTCACCATTCATTGTGACCTGTGGTTCCAACTGTGGCCACTGCACCAACATTTCCGCCATAGACTGAATGAAACAATGTACGTAGCTACCATGACATCACCCATCGGTTTGTGGCCTCCAGTTTTCAGGCCTCTAGTTTTGCTTTTTTGCCGTCGCCATCTTGGTTTTTTGGAACCAGAAGTGACCATATTTGGACGAAAGGGTGGGGCTAGTTAATGCTAGCTTCTAGTTGGGTTTGCACAGTTACAGCTATGGCTAATTCCCTCCAACAAAAGTCATGTTTAAACCAAAACAAAATGTACTCACTGGAAAAACTGAACATCTGACTCCTTAGAGTATCTTAAATATAAACCAAATGCTGAACAAGACATTTTTAGATGACCAAAACATTAAAAATTACAGTTCATAAACTGGAAACACACTGAAATAGCGACAGCTAGGGCTATGCCTATACTCTGTATGGGCCTACACCAGGAGTAGGTAACCTGTGGCTCTGTAGACCATCTCCACTGGCTCCCTGTGGCCTCGTCATATGTCTACGACCTGGTGCCTTTTCCCCTAAATTTGACTGAACTTCAGTAGCTTAGAGTCTCTTTAGCAAGGCTAGCTATGGATTCCAAATCCAAAAAATGATACGTCTTTGAGGAAAATAGAGGATTTAATAACATGTGGACAGATTAATTTGCTTTAACCACCAACGCTGCAAAATTAAAGTACTAAATAATTATAAATAGCCCACTGCACTGTTGCCACCTTGTGGTAAATCATATTAATGAATGCTCATTTAGACATATTCGTAATGTTGATGGGCTAATTTAGACTCAATAGGCTGTTCAAATATGTTTTGCAGCTCCAGGCAGATTTTTTCTTTTGTCTTTTTTTTTGGCAAAAAATGGCTCTTTTATTAGTAAAAGTTGCCGAGCCCTGGCCTACACCATGTCACTTTGTGACCATGCCCTTAATTATGCGTAACTTTAAGCCTTAATAACATTTAAAAGGGTGAGTTATGTGAAAATTCACCCCCTTAGAGTTTTCATAAATGTTTAAATTAGCTATAGAGGCCAAAACCGTTTCCGCACCAGGCTGTAAACATGTTTATTTCCTGGCTACTGGAGCCAGCCTCAAGTGGCACTTTTGCATCGGCTCCAATTTTCAGCCCTGGATGTTTCTAATTGATATCTTCATAGCCATTCCTGTTAGCTGGCACTTCCTGGTTCAACTTTGACTTACCGTATTTACTGTAGTTGTGCACAAACAGTTTTCCTTTGCAGAATTTGGGTTGCACTCACTTTAGGCTTTTCCTCCAAACACAGAGTCAAACATAGCAATACTGCTGTGTTCCCAGATATCAGCGGTTACTTTAGTGAGAACAATGTTATCACGATGGAAAGCAACATTGGCCTGAACTCTAAAAATGAAACCAATGTGTATCAAACCAGAATCATCTTCTACAAGATGTTTAATGTCTAAAGATTAAAGTCACTTCAGCAGCACTGTGGCAAAACTCCACTCTGGGAATCTCTTTTCCTATTTGCATGGTGTGAATAGGGCTCGCTTTTGACTCCCCTGTTCTCAAGGCCTCAGCACTCATAAACAAAGTGATTTATTCAAACTTTCCATATCAGAATTCTGCTATCTAATTACTTCAGGGGGACAGCATATTCCACTCGCCTATGAGTTATGGAGAACCTTCTTTATGAGTGAAGTTGATGGAGGATCAGGCGAAGAGCTCATCATAAATCCTCAATAATGCAAACGTTTGAGGAATATCTCAAAATAAAAATGCAAATGTGATTAAGAATGGGTTAGCCTGTGCTGATATGGCAGCTTGTATCATCTAAAGAGATGCAGAGCACCTACAGGGGGGGGAGGGAAAAAAAAAAGTGCCACGTACTTAGGAGGCACTCAAATAAATAAATAACATTCACTAGCATAGATGCTGTATGGTAATATCTCCTTTACAGCATGCACAGATGCACATGTGCCCTGCACATGTAGACACGCACAAGCAGCCACACACATAGAAAAGCACACACTCCCTCAGTCAGTACGCTTATGAAAATGAAAGTGTGCCCAACATTTTAATCTCACACCTACGTGGCCCTAACGAGAAGGCATAAACTTTTAGGAGGGAGGATGAAGTTGAGGCTTGCACATGCAAATGGAGCACGTGGAAAATGGCGGAGGTACAATGCAGAAGCTTGTTAGTGACTGAGAGGCGAACAGTGAGGACGATCGCGACACCTCGTCACTCGCCTTTTATCTCTCGTCACCGGCAGATGAAAAATCACTGTGAATCTGCCACATCCGTCTGCATTAACATAACAAAGCCTCTGAGGAGAGAGACACAGAGAGGTAGAAAGAGAGAAAGAGGCCATAGCGACCGTCCTTCTCAAATCTACCCAAAGTCCAACCAATGTGCAGAATTGACAAATTCTCTTCCCTTTTTTTTCAGCTATTATTATTTATTCTTCTTCCCTTTCGGCTGCTTTCTTTCTTTCTTCCTCTCTCTGTCGCTCTGTCTTTCACATACACACATTCACACAGGATACAGACAGTGAGAACAGATGTCGAGCAGCCACCTAAAGAAGATCCTCCCAATCTTAGCATCATCTCACCACTCAGCCAGTCTTGTCAGCACAATAGACAGGACAGAATTACAGACGGGTCTCTCTCTTGCTTTAAAAAAGGCACAAAAAAAGAGGGACTCATCACCTCTCTCTCTTTTTCTATCTCGCCATTCCTCTCCACCACCATCGCCGCCACCACCGCCACCTCTCCCCCCATCCCTCCATACAAAGCTCATTGGGTGGAAAGAGAGAGAAAGAGGAATGAGAAGAAGGAAGGGGGGGGTTGAAAGACATTATGCATATGAAAATGTCCTGAAAGAGGTGTGATTTATGTATGCATTAGATGCAGATTCCATTACGGGCCAGTGGCTCAAGTGAGATCTTTCCAGGAACAGCGAGGCGACCTGATCAAACTCAGTCTCATTACTGGCCTTACGGGCAGCAGGGAAACTACTGACGGAGGAGAGAAAGGGTGCAACAGAGGGAGAAAAGAGAAAAAAAAGAAAAAGAGAGAGATAGAGGAGGCATATTTACAACCTGGACACACACACCTCACCCACAGGGAGAGAGTAAATTGCAATCTGCCCTCCAAGACCGCGGTGGATCACAGACAGGCGTTCACCTGAAAGACGAGTGGGAGAGAAAGAGAGGAGCGGGGGAGAAATAGATGGCAAGAAAAGTGAGAATATGTTTGTGGATAACTGTGGTCAACTGTGAGCATCGTTGGCTTGTGTTTGTGTGTCTGTGGATCCGTCAGTCGGCCATCAAGCAGCGTTATTTTTCACCCAAAATGCCCACTGCTATGTACTGTATGTGTTGCAATCCATATGCATTCTTTAAAAAAAAAAAAAAAAAAAGATATGCAAGTGCACGCCTGTAGGAAGCCTGGGGTTGTTTGGCTTGATAATCACGTGCCTGCTCGAGATAAGGAAAAAGTGTTTTGTGAAAAGAAAACATGGGCGGCAGTCCTCCATCCCGGCTGACCCCGGCGCTGTAGCCCCTGTGATTGGGGTCAGCCTGGAGATTCCTCTCTGGCCAGCTAATGTGATTGCATCGGAGCAATCCCCTTAAACGCCATCAGCTCTGATCTGCATAGTAATTGGCTCGACTCTCCTTGGACGTGACCTTGGGAAGGGGCGCTGTCACTCCCGCCGCTCTCTCCTGTACCGGCAATCATACACACATGCATACAAACTCACACACACACATAGTTGTAGCATGGCCATGGAGGCAGGCTTGGACAGACGAGGTGAGGAGCAGATGCCCTACATGGTTCGCTGGGTAGCGACTGTATGTGCAAAGAAATGCAGGTGACAGGTGTTAATAAACTACCAGGAAATAGGTGATACCTCGCAATCATCATGTATTACAACCAGGGATGTCGGTTTCGGTTAATATTACCTTCGAATGCCCAACACCCATTAACCAGTAACTAATGGGTTTATTTTTAAGAAAACAACAACACAAAATGGTGTGAAATAAACGAGGCCTTTTCTTTAAGTCCAGCGCTCCACTGGCTCAGTGCACATTTGGCGCTGTCAGTTTACAGAAGGTGAGATGTTAATATTTTGTGTTGTAAATGTCTTGTTTTTTATTTTATTTTTTCTTGGCTTTGTTGACAGACGGGCAGAAACATGGCGCCCACCGCCCACCCTAGCTTTTGCCGCTACCTGGGTCACGGGGGAGCTTGCTAGCAGCACCTGCAATTACCGCTGGTACCGCTGGACCCATAGTGGTGGGATGATGTTGCTGGGGAAACATGGTGTCCACCCTTCAGTCCCTCCCCAGGTGGCCCAGGTGAGTAAGCAGCTGCATTTTGAGCTGCAAAACCCCTTTAGCATTGTTAACTAAAGTAGCATTAGCCATGCTGACAGAGCTACCTAGTTACAGCCCAATCGCCAGAAAAAATGTCTGCATTGTAACTATGGTTAGGAAAAGATCATGTTTTGGCTTAAAATACCCACAAAGCACATTCTGCTGGAAAAGCAGGGACAGGTTGGTGAAAAACACCCAGGTTTGGTGGCTCAAATGATGCAGGGAAACGCCGTGATTTGCCCCTAAAAACACCTATGTTTGGTAAAAAAAAAACACCCAGGGTCAGCGCCACAAACGCCTCTGTGAAATGCAAGGATGTGCCCCTAAAAACACCTCTGCTTCGCTAAGAAACACTCTGGTGCCACAAACACTGGTTGAAACACTGCGATGTGCTGCTGAAAACACCCATCAGTGGTGTATGGTAGTTAAGACGGGCCCCAGCACATATTACCAAGCAATCATCAGTGCAAATCTGTATGTGACAGAAATACCAAATAAAGTAAGAGAGCATTCATTCAGTTAAATATTTTTTATAGTTTATTTGTGGTTTTATAGTTAATAGAAAGGAAACATATATTTTTATATAACATATATATCGCATATATTTTTTATAGAATAGATTGCTATGAGTTCTTTGAACGTGTGTATTTCTGAGGTGGTGATCTGAATGAGTTATAAGAGCCTGTTCACTGGCCAACACACCGTTGGAGGGCCTGCTCTCATATACTGCGTCACTTCAGACATACTGATATGATATGTGTGAAAAGTGCAAATGTAACGTATTCATGGTTTCCAGTATGATGCCAACATTTTCTTGTGGTGATTGGGCAGCAGGTTAACAAGCAGCTGAATACATTATAAGCTTTTTCTTAAAGTGATATGGCATAGTGTTTCAGCCTGGTCTCACTCCCAGGGCTTCAAAACACGCCGCTTGGGCCATGTTTCTGACGTCATAATGGTGACCCCTGGGACATGGTTTAGCGTCTGCGTGAGGTGCAGCAGGCTTTTCATGATCTCCAAAGTTTAAAATCCATGTCACTAGTGGGGTTTCCATCCACCTATTTTTATTTGCATTTTCAAAAATTGCGGAAAAAAAGACTTGGAAACGCCAAAAATTCGCAAAAAAGTTTTTACGCTTGGAGGGGGTGGATTTGTCAGAGCATCGATAAAAGGAAAATGCGACTTTTTGCTATGCGAACAGGTTTTGCGAATAAACGATGACGTACCGGATATCACGTCACACTTCTGCGCCATGGTGTTAACATGAAAAATGGCGGCGGAGGAATGTGTGAGATATGTGGGGGGGGGACGAAGAAACCGAAATTTTTCTTCAATTAATAAAAGAAGCGTACATTAATTCCATACTAGACGGAAAACAGCATAGAAACGCGACCGTGTATCAAGAGCTAAAGAAAGCTAAATAAGGCTTTGACAAACCATGGCAAATACTAAGAAGCAAGTGGAAGAGTTTGAAACAATGCTACATGGTTGAGAGGCGTCAGATGGCTACCAGCAGTGAGGGAGGGAAAGCTAAAACCAACTTCAGGTATTTTGAGCTAATGGACGAAATTCTGGGCCAAAGACCTCTGGTTACATCTATCAACTCTTCGATCAACAGCTCAGGTAAGGTAACGATAGTATAACATTAGAGGACGAAAGGGTGACTGACGTAAGTTAATGACCAGCATGCTAGTAGTCCCATTTGTGATTTGCAGATCGCTGAATGAATGGATAAAATGGCAAATTGCTCTAAAACACTCAGCGACCACATTCCAGGCTGTTGAATTCATAAAGCATCCACATAATTTGAGCTATAACGCAGTATATTTAAGGAACCAATGTTTACCAATAGCCCTTTCGTCCTCTATATTGTGTGAAATACTTGTTTACAGTGGGCATAAGACGCTCTCTTATGACGTCATCTCATGGCGCACTCTTCTTCTACGGGGGTGTTTTTATTTTGTTCATTTTTCACGAGAAGCGCCACCTACTGCTCTTCCTGTTGACTCCCAATAATCGCAAAACAATAACGAATGGAAACGGGCATAAATTTGCATTTTCTTTTGCGCATTTTCACAAAATTCGCTCAAAAATTTCGATACATTTGGATGGAAACCCCACTAGTGTTAGACTCTCAGAGCAACGAACATAGTTTAGAGAGCGTGACAGTCTGCTCAGGGTAGGTGGAAGGCGAGGTCGATGGGTCCAACAAACCCTGGACTTTGACCCAGGAGACCGGTGATTGAGACCAACAAACAACTATTTCGGTTGTGGCATTTGTGCCGCTCAAAGTTGGATGTTTCCTTGTGACATCTGTGATATTTTTCTAATAATAACTAAGTAGTTTTGTGGCCTAAAGCAAACCGCCCACCAGTATTGTAGTGGTGTGT
Organism: Epinephelus moara; assembly: GCF_006386435.1. Taxonomy (NCBI): domain Eukaryota; kingdom Metazoa; phylum Chordata; class Actinopteri; order Perciformes; family Serranidae; genus Epinephelus; species Epinephelus moara. The sequence continues at coordinate 37,027,216 of NC_065517.1, forward strand.
ACACTGGTATACAGGGTTTCTTTTTCTGCCCGTTTACTGTATACACACCTAAAAAGCCACTGGAATATATAGGAGAGTAAACCTTCTTCCTCCTCGGTAACCTACTCATCTACCTGGTAGTACACCCACCTCATCAACTACCACTACTCCACTGATCCCTTCTCACTGCAGCGATTGTGCCACTCAAGGCCAGCATCCACAATCTTTTCTTAACCATAACTATGTAATTTCGTTGCCTAAACCAAACTGCCAACCCCTCACTGACCTTTCATGTCAAGATACAACCTAAAAGGCGGCCCCCACCATTATAATAATGTCAGTGTGACGAGTAGGGATGAGCTCATGTTGCAAATTAAAGTATAGACTGACAGGTGTTAACAGTCAAAAATATTTTCAGCAGTTAACTGTTGACATCCCTAATTACACCATAATGACATATTAAGTGTCGTCTGTCAAACTCTTGTGGAGATACATCGTGCTAGGCGAGTAAAGCGGCTTCACACTGAAGTCGCCTGCTTTCTAGAACGAGACAAAGTGTTGCAAACAGCGCTGAAAATGCCCTTAAAGCTGCTTTAAGAATAAATGAACCTCTTTTCATGATTAGCAGTAATTCATAAATAAAGTACAGTGAGACAGGGGTTAAGTCATGCTGCTGCAACTCCGTTTCTCAAACACCCCGTAACCTTCTCTCTTTTTGTCCTTCTTGCATCAGCACTATTTGTTGAAGATCTTAACGAAAGACAAAGAAGCAAATGTATATTTTATGAATGTGTGCCTCTGGTTTATCTTCCTTTGTGGGGCTTGTGTATACAATCGAAACCAGCTCTCGAAGAGAAAAGTGCTTTTTCTTCTCCTGTCCCCCGATGTCAACGACAAGGTAAGTTGTGGCTTTGGCTGGCTTTTTGATATGCATTTCAAACGGGGGAAAACTTCACAACCACAGAGGCTAATTTGCAATGGAGATTTCTTTTTTTTTTTTATTATTATTATTATTATCGTTCTCTGCTTCGGAAAGCAAAACAGTCAAGGGTGTCAAGCGAGTGACAAGTTTGTTTTCCTGTAATGATTTCCGCAAACTTGAGGTCTGTTCTGTTTTGTTCCTTAGACAGTTTGACCTAGTTGGAGTGCGAGCACGTCCCCTCTCTCTTTCCCTCACTCATGCATTGTTAAAGCCGTGGGCCCGTATTAGGCACTCCCAAGTCATCACATGTCAGAAGGAGCTAATACAAACTGTGTGCGCGCGTGTGTGTGTGTGTGTGTGTGTGTGTGTGAACAGAGACATAATATTTTATTTGCATTGAGAGAAATTTTTACCTTTTTTTCTCCAAGTTTGAGCCAACGAGAAGCTCATCAGGATTTTTACAAAATTACCTAAAAGCGACCAAAACATGCTGTCACCACTGAGCAGCTCACTACAATGAATTAAGTGACACTCCCTCAGCTGTGAGTCTGACATGAAACCGCCATCTATCCCCGCTCCCCAAGTAACCCTCTGCATGGCCGCAGCAGCATTGGATTATTCATTTGAAACATCAGCACTGAAACAGGCCCCAATGTCTGCGAGAAAAAGTTTCTGAGGCATCCTCAAATGGCTGTGGGGGAAGACTGGGGCCCAGAGGATTTGACTGGAGCGCACCCAGCAATACTCAAGAAAAAAACAAAAAAGGCTAAAAAAAAAAAAAAAGAAGTGCTTTGTTAGAAGAGCGAGAGGCATCCCTTGGGCTGTCTCTTTGAATAAGCCAGGAGTAAAGCATCCACCAGCACCACCAACCCCGCACACCCTCCACTTCTTCCTCTCACTCACTCACTCTCGCTCTGTACCCACCATCTCCTCCCCCACTCCTTCACCTCCCCCCCTCCTCCCCTCTCCCTTCAGAGCGACAGAGGTATAATTGTGCCACGGGGTTTTAGGTGGTGTGACATATCTGTCACCTGGAGACGTGCCGTATCGTGCTCTCCGGAGGAGCCTCGCCTTCCTGTTGGGTGTCGTGTGGAGAGAAGGAGAGAGGTAGAGAGGGCTGGCTGGGGCTGTTTGTTGACTTTTGTCAGCGCATTGATGCTTTGTAAACTTTCCATCGCCCCAAAGTTTTGTTACCACGCTCCATGTACATGAGGTGCCGCGGCGACCACATGCGTGCTCCATGGCTTGGGCTCTTTTTGAGTGTCATTAAATCTAATGCGCAGCCACTGAGAGCGAGCAGCGTCCCTGCGTGCTTTCATAAACTCAGAGAACACCAGGTATTGTTGCACAAGCACGTCATGCTCCTTAACACATGCTAGACAACACGGCTCTGTCCCTCCTCGGAGGAGAGTCTGACTTTAAATGAAAAAGTCCCATTTTTTACATAAATTATGAGACGTACGTGGTCCTGAGCCGTCGCTCCCTCAAATAGGCCTTCACTCTCTTTCTTTCGCCCTCTCACTTCACAGCCAAATCAAGAATTCTGTTGGCAGTGAAATATATTGAATTTGACAACTCCAAGAAAGACTTTCTGGAGGATAGCGTTTTATTTTGGGTGACCTAATTGTACGCTCCCCATGGCTGCTCCTTGTGCGGTATCTCACTCACTCCTGAAACAGCTTCATTTCTACATTCAAATTATTCATCATCGCCTGGATTTATTTCCTCCTTTCTTCACTTTTCATACCTTTGGTGTTCTCTGCGGGGATTTGAGATGAGGAGGGAGGAAAAAAAAAAGTGCTTCTTTGTTTTTTTTTCGCGAGCTATTGTTGAAACACCTTAAGTCTCTGGTGTACGGCAGAAGCTGAAGTGATAGACAGGGCTGCCCTATTTACAGCCAGATTAAAAAGAATCACACAGGAAGAGAGTGTTAAATGATGATTGTCTATGACATTTAACAATTGATTAAAGAAAGATAAGTTTTAATAGGTGGTGGTGATGGTGGTGTGGGTGTTTGGAGGGGGGGAGGAAGAGGAGGGAGGGGTTCTTCTCAGCAGCAGTATTTTTTTCATGCATGCCACATTCTGCTGCTCGTAACGATGAAATGATAAATTTAACATAAAACATCTAAAGTGTATCAAAAAGAGCACAGGTGTTGAAGCAAATGAGGATTTAAAAAAAAAAACTTGTACAAACACAGTCGTACTTTTTCCTCACATGGTGCACACGCAAACACACCAGTGTACGTTTTATTAAAATTAAAATATCTAATAAGTTTAATTAGGAAATGTGCCTTTTTTTAAAGAGCGCGTTCAGATGTTCTTTGTTTTTGAGTTTAGAAAACGTGAATATTATCTGTCATGCTCATAGTAAACCGCATCCGTCCTCATATTAACCCCTCGTGTGCTGATGCTGATTGTTATCACAACAAACATGTTGCCAAGCAGCGGTGGAAGAAGTATCAGAGCTTTTAGTGAAGTAAAAGCATCAACACCACAGCGTAAAAATACTAAAGTACAAGGAAAACTCTACTTAAGTGAAAGTAAAAATGTATCAGCATCAAAATTTACTTAAAGTACCAAAAAAAGGACAAAAAAATAACTTGGAAATACCATATTGAAGTTTGTCGTTCACAGGTCGATCATTCCTGTATTCTAACTTTTTACTGTAGTTTAATTCACCCTAATATTATGTACTATAACACTGCCGGGGCTGCCACATGTCCCACTTATCTGAATAAGGTTTTTCATATTCAAAAGAAGCTTTTAAGACTAATTTTGCTAAACGAAAATGTGAATCATCTGCTTCTCTCTTTAGAAAACATCAACCTTTATACATTTTTAGTGTGAACATAAACCAGACTTGTGTATTCGTGTATAAATATGCTCATCTCACTCATGACTTTAAGTCTTCCTCAGACATTCGCTCATATTCCACAAGACACTTTAAGGACCTTTATTCTCCATATTGTTGGATTTCTCTGAAATACAAAGGACCGTCTGTTTGGAACAACCTTCTTGTTTTCTCTACAATCATCATCTACATTATTGTTTTTCAAAAAAACATCTGAATAAGACTCTTATTTGCAAAGACTCTCAAAACTTCATTGATTTTTTTGTAATTTGTTTGTGTTTTTTTGTTGTAAATTGCACAGCTCTAACAATTTAGTTTTACTTCTTAGTCTGGAACTTTTATTCAATGATGCGATCTTTGTTTTTATCTTCTTCTTTTTACATATAATTGTTGTTATTTAATAGGGGAGCTATCTTCATGAGCCATGTTTTAACTTTCACTTTCTTTTTCCTGTATTTTCTACACATGCATGTACAAATAAACTGAACCAATATTACCAATATATTGTCTTATTGGAGTATAATTACTCATGCATTAATGTGTTCATCACTTTAATGTTGCAGATGGTGAAGGTGGAGCTCATTTTAATTACTTTATAGACTCCTAGGCAGCTTATGTTTTAATAATACATCATAATTTATTAGTTGATTATGTTTTGTATTCGTAATCTAAATGTGCAAAGTAACTGAAGTTATTAAAGTAAATGTAATGGAGTATATTTGTCTCAAAATTGTAGTGGAGTGGGCGTATAAAGTACCTCAAAATTGAACTTAATTACTGTGCTTGAGTAAATGTACTCACACCTGTGTTGACACCTCACTTCCTGCTCAAATGCTTGAATCAGGAGTCAGTGGACAACAATAACCACAAGTACGAGGATCAAGTTGGTTGTTTCTGCAATTTTGTTTTCACATCTGTCTCACAACTGTTTTTCTCGAGCAATTTCTCATAAAAAAAAAGTTGTCTTCGACAGCACGTCTGTCTCAGTGAACTATTTTTACCTCTGTGTTTTAACTATAGCAAACATTTTCAAGAATCATAATCCAGTTGAGTGTGTTGTATTAGTTGTGTCTGCCAGCATTGTCAAACATCACGTCAGTCTGTCTCTCGGCATGCTAATTACATGTGCAAGACAAGAGAGCATTAGAATATAGGGGCAAATAGTACGAGCACCTGACACGACCGTAGATAGAAACACTCTGTGGCAAGTGGGAGACACGTGTGCTGACAAGGAGGCAGACAGACGGAAAAACAGACAGACAAACACAGAGTCATTGGTGGAGAAGTTACGCAGCTTACTGAAACTCCACCGTTTGCTCTCGGTGTAAAGGACAAAAGTGACAGATAGCGTGGGGTATTTGTGTTTTCAGAAATAGAATGACAAAGAGTCCGTCGGTGGAGGGCTGCCGGCAAATGTCGAGGTCAGTGAGTTATCAGAGTGTGACTCAGAGCTGCGAGGTAAAGATTTGAAAAAAAAAAAAAAAAAATCACTTACTAAATTATTTTTAGAATTTTGTTTTCAAGATATGACAAACTCCAACTTTCACTATACCTGTGTGGCAGACTGAGTAATACACCCTTCACTCGAAGCACTTGTCGAACATGATAACTGTTTGACATGTAAGCCCACACAGTGGCATGCATAATTTTTGGGGCTGTAAGAAGATAGCTTAAAATTGGGCACAGGAAGGTCTGACAACAAAATAAAAGTCAAACCTTTCCTTCTTTTTTTTAAACACTACACAGTCATAACATGCTGTTGAGTTTAAATCTGAATCTCATTATGTTTCACACAGAATGAAACACAGACTCACTGCAAAAAGAAACTAGTTGTTTTAACTTGAGAAGTTAGTGTCTGGTCTTAAAATTTTAAGTTGACAGCAAGTTGAAGACATTTTGTAATTAGCAAATGAACTTTTCGAGTCAAAGAAACATAATCTTAATTCGGTTGTACGATGCTACTGATGGGCATGATTGATTCAAGTGAACACCACTGTGATCCAGAGTACACTGTAAAAAGAAACTAGTTGTGTTAACTTAGGAAGTAAGTGTCCAAGCTGCCTTCAAATTTTAAGTTGATTGAACCTGAAAAGATGAGTTGAGGTAAATTTGTGAAGATTTAAAACAAATGAACTTGTCAAGTCAATAAACTTAGCCTTAACTTAAGTCAGTTGAACCATGTTAGTCATGCCTTAAATCCATCCAAGTTGATTTTTTTTAATTTGTGTGCTAGTTAAGTGAATTTACACTGAAAATATGTCCACCCAACTTAAAAAAAACAAAACTACAGATGAAGAACTAATGAAAAATTCTGTTTAGTTTAAATCTGAATCCCACAATGATCCTTACAGAATAAAACAGAGACACTGTTAAAAGAAACTTGTTGTTTTAACTTAAAAATGGTTTAAAAGTGAGTGTGCGCACTGCCTTAAAATTTTAAGTTGATTGAATCCGAAAAGACAAGTTGAGGTAACTTTGTCATGATTACAAACAAAAACGACGTTTCTAGTCAAAGAAACTTGATCTAAACTCAGTTGTAATACACTCTAAAAAAAAATGGATTCATGGGATTTGACGATAATGCTTACAATAAAGTTTCCAGCATAAAAACAAATATGTTTATTACATTTAAGTGTTTTGATCAGTTGATAGTTTTTTTTAAGAAGTTGGTCAAAATCAACAACACAATATTTTTGAGTAAGATGGAATTGAAATAAGTAAGTCAGAATGTCTTAAATAGAATAATTTGACCCTTAAACATCACCACAACTATTAAGTTGGTTCAAGTTAATTACATTTTTAAGGTCAAAGTAAATCATGTTGGTTATAAAAGACTCTTCGGACTGACTCAAGATTTGAGCCAGATTTGACCTACTTAAAAAGATGCATGTAAATTATTACCTTAATTTTTATAAGTCGAACCAGTGGAACATTTTTTTGGAGTGGCTACTCATGGCTTATGTTGATTATTTATTTATATTTATTTGATTATTTATTTGCATGCTAGTTAAGTGCATGTACACAGGACATATTAGATAGATAGATAGATAGATAGATAGATAGATAGATAGATAGATAGATAGATAGATAGAGAAAATAGGTCTAACTTAGGGGAGAAAATAGGTAAAAAAAAGAATAGAAACATACGAATAAAAACACAGCACTGAAGTGATAGTAGATGGAAGACTATGCAGTCATAAAATCTGAATCCCATTGTGATTCATACAGAATAAAACATAGGCTGACAGGATAAACAACAACAACACTAGTTGATTTAACTTAAACAAAAAAATTAGCATCAAGGCTGCCTTAAAAGTTAAGTTGACTGAATTTAAAAAAAACAAGTTGAGGTCATTTTGCAATGATTCAACACAACTAAATATTTCTAGCGAAATGAACTTCGTCTTAATTGATTTGAACTATGCTATTTATGTATTAAATTGATTCTAGGTGATTTTATTTTCCTTTTGCCTGCTAGCTTAGTGCATGTACAAGGAAACAGTCAACAACAACAACAACACTAACAACAAAAAACTATATGATTTAACTTGAAAACGTTAGCATTAAGGCTGTCTTAAGATTTTAAGTTGATTGGATTTAAGTGGACAAGTTGAGGTCATTTTGCAATGTCTCAATACAAATAAACCTTTCTAGCAAAATGAACTTGATCTTAATTGATTTGAACTATGCTATTTATGTATTAAATTGATCCTAGGTGGTTTTATTTCCTTTTGCCTGCTTGCCAAACGCATGTACAAGGAAAATATTTTCCCGAACTACTACGGATTTAGAAATTCAACAAAGCTACACAGTCAGAAATTGCTGTGAAGTTTCTGTCTGAATGTCATTGTAATCTACACAGACTCAAAGTATATCACTGTAAAAAGGAAACTAGTTGTTTTAACTTAAAAAGTTAGTGTCGTCTCTGCCTTAAGATATTAAGTTGATTGAATTTGAAAAGACAAGTTGAGGTCATTTTCAAAGATTAGAGCCAAATAAACCTTTCTAGTCAAATAAACTTGATCTTAATTGATTTGAACTATGCTATTTATGGGTTAAGTTGATCCTTGGTGATGTTATTTCCTTTTGCCTGCTAGCTAAGTGCATGTACAAGGAAAATGTTTCCCAAACTTTCAAAAAGCAAAACTACGGCTGTAGAAATTTATCAGAAGACTACACAATCACAAATTGCTGTTAGATATATATCTTAATTCCACTGTATCGACACAGACTGAACGAAACTAGTTGTTTTAACTTTAAAAAATTAGTATCGTGGCTGCTTTGAAATATTAAGTTGACGGAATTTAAAAAGACAAGTTGAGGTAATTCTGCAGTGATTCCACACAAACAAACTTTTCTAGTCAAAGTTGATTTTAATTCAGTTTAACTGTGCCGCTCACAGCTTACATTGATCCTAGTTAATGTTTTTTCCTTTGCCTGCTAGCTAAGTGTGTGTACACTGAAAATATTTCCCAAACTTTAAAAAACAAAACTACGGATGTCGAAATTCGACAGAAACAAACCAAGTTCCCCCGCTAAGAGTCAACACTGGCAAATACAACTTCATCTGAGAGTTTAATGAGTTGAATTGCATTGTGCTGTAAATAGTCTCTCTCCGTAGGGCACTGCATTGGCCTGCGGACGGTTCCTGGCATGTCTGTGAAGTGTGGCGGTGCCCTGTGGGGACGGGAACGCACACACACACATATACACACACACCAGCCCCACCAGCATCCCCCCTCGCAACAGCTGCCGTGCTGCAGGAGGCAGCCGTACCCCTCGCTGATCAAATCTTGTCCGTCACATTTCCCCTAATTAACGGGCATCTGCTTCCCCCATTTTCCCTACATGGCTACACACTTTCCCTCTGTAGTTCCAATCATCTGATCGTTATGACCTTTAACCCCTGCGAGCTCGTCTGCCTCAGAGCATGCCTGCGTTCGCCCGCCTGGCTGCTCACACCTCTCGCCCTCCTTCCTGCTTACCTGCCTGCCACATACCAGCTGGGGAGAAGCGAGGGCACGCAAACAAACAAACCAATGAGGCGGCGTTCATCTGTTCACATTACCGTCTTTTACAGTGGTTGTTATTCCTGCCAAACTTCTGCTAGATTTCACTCGTTTTCAAAAAAAATCCCACAAAGCAGGAAACTGAAACTTATGCTGTGACAACTTTCTTTTTATTTCAGGAATGGTCCAAACAAACTCAGAACTTCACTCATCTTAAAATCCAATTTTTGTTTTCCCCAAGAGCTTTGGCTCTTAAGAAAACTTATCTCATTTTGGTAAGGAAAATTTGCCTTACAGTACCGCAATGATTTTTATTTCACTAATGACATAATTAAAGTGTGGTAAAAGCCTGGATTAACACCAGTCACTCAGACCCACAGCCAGCCGCCACTGAGAGGAACTCTCTTTGTCAGAGGGTTTTATGTGTTATGGTAGGGACAGAGGGTGATGATGATGATGTGTGTGTGTGAATGTGTGTGTGTGCATTCCGTCATTCACAACACAGAGGCACCTGAGCAGGCACCAGCTGGCAATGTGAGAGGTGCGCTCTAATTTAAAATGCATCTCATTAGAAGCAACCCATAGCCTGTCACTATACTCTTCCTCTGTATAAAGACACACAGTGGAATTAATGATTTTCTCAAGAAAGAAAAAAACCTCCAAGAAATAGCTGTTGAAATGTTTCTCTCAATAAATATGTAACATAGGACAGAATCACACTTAATAGCTACTTTTTCTTAATGTTTAAATATATATTTGTTTTAACCAATGGGAGGTTTATGTAGATTTTCCTGTTGAAGTTTGACCTTGAATTATGTGCATTTCTATTGAGCAGAGATTGAAGGCTTTTGTTTGTTTGTTGCTATTGTTTAAAACCCATTTCCCATTTGCAGGGAGAAATATACTTAAGAGAAGTGTTTATTCATTTGTAGAGATGGCTCCACTGCCAAGGAGAGGAGACTTGATGGAAGCTCAGATTCATTAAAACTTAATTAATATGCATCATTATGTAAATGAGGGTGCAGTTAATGAGTTTTTAAAAGAAGCATTCCTTAATTAGTTCACTTTTAATGGCATCATCATTTATCTTTTTCTTCTTTGAAGCAGAATGATGCACTAGATGCAGGCAGTTCTAAAATGCTAATCTACGTTTTATCATCTTATTTTTCTGATTTCCATGTGATAGCGACGACATCTCGAATCTTGTCGCTAATGAGGGACGTTTACACGTTTTAATGTCAGTTATTTCAATTCAAGACACTGTAAAAATTTTCTGGGGAAAAAGGGGAGGATTCCAAACAAACACAGAATGCTTATTGCAAAAAAAAAAAAAGATAATTAAAAATGTATCGACCAGGAGAAGTTAAATCCAGACCCTTTAGGCTACTCACAAATGCAGTCTTTTTTTTTTCCATCCCGTTTGGGGGGAAAAAGATCTCAACAGTTCCATATCCCAGAGAACAACACTGGCAGGGTGTCAGAAGACTTGACAAAACCTGGAGACTTCTGACAGCGTCACACTTCTGGATAATTGGTCTCCAGCACTTCCTGTAAAAAGCGGGCGAACTTCCTCCTTTACAGAGGTCCCGATAAAACTTTCTTCACAGTGTTGCACCTCAACCAACACTGTGTTTTCTCATTCATTGTTATGCATGCCACGCAGCAGTTTAAACCATAAACTGTACAGGAAGTGTTTTTTTCTTCTTCTTTTTTTCATTTGTTGTTGTCAGATTTCAGTCTCGATCGGATCCTGAGAACATGTGAGGAGCAGTGTTGTCAGGTGAGAGGTTGAGACTCTTAAATGTCTTTGTCTAAAAGAGGATTGTGTTTGTGTCGTGATCTGTCCAACGTGTAGCGCGTGTGAAGTTTAAACAATTATAAAAATAAATAAATACAAGCTGTTATGTGATGTTTTGAAGCTTTTCATGAAGTGTTTTACCATCTATAAAACATAGGCAGCAATTATAACATATAATGTGCTCAAAATGTCCACCAAATATATTGATAAAAAATATATATACATTGACAGGCAACCATGCATTGCCATCCAAAATAATCATTACCAACTGAATCATAATCACAAATAACATGAACACATTGCTGCTATTATTACTACAAGCTCTTGTAACACAGTGTTCTGCAGCTCTGCGTGTGGTTTGTGAAAGTGGTGGTGTAACCCAGCTCCTCTGCTGCGGGTAAAATCAGTGCCTCTGTTTCATGACTTCAGTTGTATTAATAAATAGAATGCTAGAATGTAATACGAGTGTTACGTCGCCTATGTCACTGTAAACTCTTACAGTTTTTCTGAAGTGTTTATACGCCACTAACAGGTCATAAAAAGGTCACAGTGTGTGGCCCTCAGTCATATGCTGGCACACTAAAATGCCACTCAGTCATCTAGTGTTGTCAAAAACATCGATTTATCCAGACATATCAATCCTGAATCTGTGAGATAGTTTCATAACTTGCTCTCCTCCGTACTGATTCTATCAATAATTCTTTATCTCGGTAAGTTGACCCCATAACCCCGCCTCCTCTTGCTCACCTGCAGTGCTGTCTTTGCATCATTTATCTTATTTGCTTCAGTTGCGTAAAGGTTTCGCGTCACCGCTTCAGTTTGTTTTCTATGTGCACTTAATTTAAGCAATATCACACGAGAGGGAGTGATGTTGTACTGTATATCGTCACGGCTAACACCTGTGAGCGGAGTGATTTTACTCTTACGTGTCCCAGTGATGTTGTACTCTATATCAGCACTCATGGAATGACTCTCGTCCAATCAAATTACTCGGTCGGAACTAACCGTTGTATAATGCCGTTTACTACAGCCCCAACTAAGAAAATAAAAGTCATTGTCATGTGTAAGCCCTTGTTATATTTATCTTTTATTGAAAAATCTTAAATGGTATGTTCCCAACACAGGGTTCCTACACAAGTATGGAAATAAATTTGATCAATTTCCAGGTATTAAAAAGTATGGAAAATGAAAAATAAAGTATGGAAAAATATTTATGTTTCCAGACTATTACCACTGTTCTAAAATACTGTTTTCTAAAATAGAAAATTAGGTATTTTCAAAAATAATTTAATCAATCCGGATCGTCTTTTATGCCGGGCCAAGCACAGTTTGTGAGAGAGCAAACGTCTCAGAAAACATACCGCCCCTTTTACCTGATTGACAAGTGGTATGTCCAGTCCGCTGCCCCATGACCCTCCTCCAGCTCCCCAAGTATCAAGTTTCACTCCAACACTGCACCTTGACAAGAAGACGAGTTTCACGTGGTTCACAATGGGTAGATGCAAGTTTTTGGATGGATGGCTTGACAATACCGTATATAAATACTGGTTGGCCAAGGATTCCCAATTCACACACAGAGCTAGATGCAAGCTTTGTGTGAAATCGTTTGACATCGCCAACATGGGGGAGAAGGCGATTCTGAGCCACATGAAAGGAAAAAACACCGACGTCTCGTTACTGCATCGCTTGCACCCAGAGTCCCAACCTTTTTGCCTCAGCCCAGACATTGAACTTACCTGAGTTTTTATTTGCATGCCATTATGGTACTTGGCTACAATCGCCTATTAAGAATAATTAAATATGATGTGAAATATGATACGCTGATATATTTACTCAGATGTCGCATATTCTCTGAAAAAAAAACAAAAAACGCAGAGAAGTCTGGAAATTAGGGTATGGAATTTTGAAATTCCAAAATGTGTAGGAACCCTGCCAACAGGGGCGTCATAGTGAGATAAAAGTAGGGGCTGATTACCGAGCGCCCAAGTGATGGGGGTTTGGTTTTGTTTGCATTTTATTCTAAGTAAGTAGTGCCGTAACAAAATCAAAACTGTCCAAATAAAACGGTCGAGAGACTGACCTTTGTATAAAAAAATGAGTGGAGGCTCTCTGAGGCCCCTGTCACCCCTGACAAAAGACACAAAATGGTTTATTCCACCCCTGCACTAGGCTTCATCACTACATGTGTGCTTTATTATGTATGCTGGGCTATTAGCATAAAAAAGAAGTATTCAATGACGTGCATGAGTGTGACGTCGTTAGCCCCCAAAGTCAATTTCTCCTCGTGGTACCTACTCGTGTATATTGATATTTTTTGTGGTATTGTATTGAAGTTAGAAATTCTAGTAACGTGACGACATTACAGTCGACGACACTTTGAGAACCCGATCTGAGATTGTTTCAAAATGCTCTGAAAGGGTCAGTTTAGCTGTTACGTTTCTGAAAATTTCTCCTGGGCAGATTCCCCTCAGACTCTTTTGAGCATTGGGTTGCAGAAGATGTAGGAGGGTATACCTAATAACAAGGCAGTAACTACAATATATACTGGGACACACACACACTCCCCAATAGTCAAATATGCTCAAAATGTCCTCCTTCAATATAATGATTACAAACAAAACACAGATACCACCTTGCTATGCTATGACACAGAAATAATCATCAGCAAATGTGATCATCATCATAAATAAACTGAACAAATTGCCATTATGGTACACTACTGGATCTAGTGTTACTGTGTACTGCAGTTCTGCATGTGGTTTGTCCAAGTGGTGTTGCCATACCTCAGCTGAAATCGCTGCTCAACTGCTGTACTTTGGTTCAGACACTGTCAAACGCTGTCCTGTCTCCATTTCATCACGATACAATGTAAGAAAATTACAAAAGTAGAGTGTAATACGAGTGTTGTGTCGGCTTCATCGTCACTTCATGTAACGTCATTGTGATAGATTTGAAAAGTGTCCTGTCAGAACGTTAGCTAGCTAGCATACATTGTGTGCATTAGCATTAGCACAGGACCCCAGACGCCCCAGTAGATTTAGTCCCCCCTCAGTGTTGACTCCATGGCTGCGGCCTGGGTCACAAGCTTTTAGGGCTCAACATGGTTTGGCCTTCAGTTATATAGCTGAGCTCCAAGTTGTGACTTGAGATCCTCGAGCGTACCCTCGCTAGTCGTCCCCAGGTCAAGGATGGTGACTCTGCCTGAGGAGACGAGGCTCTCCAGCACATTACGTTTTTAGATTACTGCTTAAACGTTTGTATAAGAAGGCTTTTCCTTTATAATGTATGATTTCTAACTTAAGTGTTTTTCCTTTGTTCTGTTTTTACCTCTCAGCGCACTGCGTTTCCTGAGCTTTTGCTTTTCTCTTTTGTATTTATTTCTCAGGAAATAAGAGTGCATATTAATAAACACCACTGTAAATATGCCAGAATTAGCCTGGAGGCTAATTAAGAAACAGGTTTAAGAACAATAATGATGATACAAAGCAAATCAATTAGCTCTTAACATTGTTTTTATTATTGTAACTGTATTTTTATTGTTTGATTTTAATGCACTTTGCGGAGCACTTTGTAATCACCCCATGTTAAATAGTTGATCACGGCCCGGCGACATAATGTGAACTGTTTGACCTGCGTCTGCTTCATCCACTCACACACACACACACACCTCCATCCTTTCACATCTTCTCCTCTGATGAACACTTTGATTGTTCCGCCTCAGAAGGAATCAGTTGCATCATTCCTCGGAGGGACATCAGCACTGGGCGCTACAAGCCTTTTGCATTAACAATAAATGTATCATGCATGAGTGTGGTCCCCTCCTGCGGATTGATAAGTGGATGTGAATAGGAAAAATGCGGTATATTGGCTTGTGAGTGAAAGAGGGGTGAAATGGCACGGGGTGTCTCAGAGTCCAAATGTGGCGGCGATTTTGTGTCCAGAATCACGTGAAGTGATGATTTCTGACGGCGGCGGTGGCGATGTACGTGTTCATCCGTCTGCCTTAAATTCATAATAATATAAACGTCTTATTACAGGAAGTTAGTTTACTCATGTAAGTTGCGACCCTACTAAATAAAATCCCCTTACTTAACTCAGTGATTATTACGATCATTATTATTATTACTATTACAGTTATTTTTGCAGCTAGTGTTGTTGTTCAAGTGCCTTTGTTTTGCTATTATTATCTCTCTGCTTCCCCTTATAGATGAAATACAGCAGTTTCTCTCATTATTTAGATGTGCATTCCTGTGGAATCAATTCTCATAGACACATATAAATTATTGTTTAACGAGAAGCTGTATCCTATAAATTATTCAAAGCACCTGGGATTACAATACGAGATCAAATGATAGGAAAGAAAGAGCACTCTGCTGGAGGCAGCCCGCACACGAGCCATCACATTCCCAGTTTGATGTTCCACACAATCTGCTTATGCAGGAATAATTGGGGAGTAACAGACACCATGTGTACAGATGCACCGGCCTCGCTTTTTGTATGCCATATTTGGAGAGAGGTAATTGGGCCGCCGGACATGGTCAGCAATGTCACAGCGACTCGTGTACACGTTTGTCCTTTGCAAAGTTACACAGGAAGCTGCTGAATAACAAGTAAAAAAAAAATAATAATCAGCTTGTTTATTCTCTCCTGCAGGAATCCTTAAAAAAAAAGAATGAAAGTTAGGGAGGAGCTCCTTGTTTACAACTACCACACCGAGCAAACTGTAATAATTTTTTTCATGGCCACTTTCCCCGTCTGGGTGAATTTAAACCGCAGGTTTCAGTAGGTAAGAATACGGAAACAGTAGAATTTATTGGTGTGTTACGGTGCCCTGATGTGTTGTAAAAAGGACACTCCACTAGATAAGGAGGAAGCCATTGTGTGGCGTGTGACTGATGGAGAAAGGGGATTTAAATTGAGTCCTCAGTCATAAAATAAATAATGTGTATGTCACCAAAGTGGGGAGCAGATAGAAAGAGAAAAGAGAAAGATGACAATGATCTGCTCTCACAGGAACCCGGGGCGTTGTAGGCCGCGAGACGGAGGGCATTGTGGGACTGTTAGAAACATGAGGGATGCAGGTGCACTGAGGGATGAATGTGGTTTTGCTGAGTGTGTGTGGATGAGAGGGGGGCACATAATTGCCCCTGCAGATGGGTGAAGTGTAAAGAGGCGGGTGCGGTGAAGAGGCGAGGGGGGAAGTGTGTGCCATGGGTGCATGAACTACTGTATGTGCATCTATTTTGCTTTGCAGAAACCTCAAGCAAATGAGTTAAGAGCGCATCCAGTGTGAAATGGGGAAGAGAAAAAAAACGCCGCTGAAATATTAAAACTTCAGCAGGAGGAAAAAGTTGAAGTGAGGATAAAGAAGAGTGTGTCCAAAACAAGCGTACGGCATAAAAGATGTGAATTACTCTTTCTACAAAGTGCAGTGAGTTTAACAGGTGCTGCAATACCCACAACAGGACTACTTTTTCTTTCCTCACCTCTCTGGAAAAAAAAATGAAATAAAAAGACACAGAGACTCGAAAACTCAAGGAGGAAGTGGGATTAAGATGAAGGAAGGCCGGGCCATGGGGAAGGAGAGAGTGAGAGAAACAAAGATAGAGGGAGCGAGAGAGTGGGAGGGAAACAGGAAGAGGGAGATCATAGCGAGGGAAAAGAAGAAGACCGAGAGATCATAAGAGATGGATATGCATTTGCACAAGAGAGGGAGAGAAAGATGGAGGGGGAAGAGGGAGCAGGAGACCGTAGGGGACTGTCCCCATTCCTGCACCCCACGCTGAGAGCTCCTCTCCTCGACCGTGCCACTTCCGATCAGCCACGCAGACGAGCCTCAGCCCCCATGACAGAGCTGCTGAGACTGGCGGTGCCAGCTAAAGGCTGGATCCCCACTGAATATACTGACGAGAGAGCGAGAAGTTTGGGGGCTCTCAGTAGGCATGTTCCTCCCTCTCTTATTCATTTCAATTACAAGGGGCTTGTATTCCTGCAGGGCAAGGCCGTGTCGTGTGATCCACTGTAATGCAGCGAGGGCGACACGGAGAAGACACGCTGATGCACCGTTATCTGCATATCATATGGGGCTGGTTACATTAGTGGCTGGAGCGCAGCGGGGGCAGGAAGTCTCTCTGCAGATACAAGTTGATGTAAACAACATAAACACCAGATAAAAAAAACTGTTAAACACATCTTGAAAAAAGCTTCATTTATGCCGCACTGCAATCCATGCACCTTGTTCTGGATTCAAGTGCTTGTACCGGGCAGCACTTGAAATATTTGAAGCCGGATTGAAACACATACGAGACCCCAAAACATTTTGATTTAATCACGTTGTGGTCGCAAACACTCGAGATGTAAATGCTCCGCACAACTTGCCCCCTTATGCGAATTCTGCTGCTTGAAAACACACACGTGCATGAACTTGCACACATCAGAGCTGAGCATTGTTGCACTCCTATTGTTCAAGTGCAAGAAAGAAAAAGCAGGAATAGAGAATGTGTCTTTATGAGCTCGTATTGATTAATCTCCAACTCGGAAAAAAATATATATTTAGAGATCCTTCTACCTGAAGTCTTTTACTTCCTATAATCTTTAGTTCAATTGCAGAGGAATCTGGGTGTTTTGTAGTACGACTTCCTTTTCAGTGAGGGCTCCCTTTGTGCAGGCAGAGAATGTGTTTTATTTGTATTTATGCATATGAATAGCATACGCTGAATGCCAATGATTAGATGGCTTAAGTTCCCCTTCAGAGTTCATATCCTCCATAAAACTGTCCAATTATCTGTTCATGAGCTGAGAGGAGGATATGTATGCATGTGTCTGAAAGCATGCCCAACAGTGCCACCTAGCCCTTGAGAGCAGCGAGGGGGGGAAACAGTTTTTAATATCTTCCTCTGTTTCTGCATTTCGTCTTTTATGATCCGTGAGCAGACTGCTGTGAAGTCAGCATTATTGTGTGTTTTGATTTAAAGTTTTGCCCAATTTTTCACATCTTACACCTGGCAGTTGTTTTGGAAAATATGCGCAATTCAAGTCATTACATTTCGGGTTTTTTAATGATCGGGCTGATACTAATAATTTCCTTTCCGTACAAAACAGGAAAACCACAGCACTCTATTGTGAAAATTCGAGTGAAATTCCAACACGGCATATAATATGCATACCTTGTCAGTGGTGCAATATAATACCTCACTGTGAGCGAGTGAGTAATTTTTCGCTGTGTGAGTCTGAGTCTGAGCAGGGGAGTTATTCTCTGCCTGATAACTGCCAAAATAACAGCAGATAATTAGGCCCTTTAGAGCGCTGGGTGTCTCTTAACAAAGGCACCTGCGTTTCCTGTGGTGTTTGCCGTGCACCCCGAGTGATTGTCATTTTTAATCTAGCACTCCCGCTGAGACTTCTTCGGCAGCAGCCTAGTCTGTAGGGTGCCGGGGGTACCTGCATGGGAAGCGTGCGTGCATGTGCATGCTTGTGTGTATCCGGTTAGCCAAGCATGTGTCGGTGCATGCACATGAAAGCAGACATGTGTAAAGAAAACACCCCCAGTGTGTTTTTGTGCAAAAGGGGTTTATGTATACGCGATGCAGTGCTGTTGGGTGTAAAAAGAAAATCTTGCATTCTGCTCACGCCTGTAATTGCCACAAGTTAAAATGCTTGACATTAAAATTGACATCACACCAGAGGTTAATGTTATCAGTCAGCCTCCGCAAAGGAAATGACTTCCCCCAACGTGCAGGGCTGCGTATTCATAGATGTGGCTTAAACTCAGGGACTGAGGCGACTTCCACTGCAAATGTTTGCAAATGTACAGGAATGATTTCCAGTTCATCTGAATGAAATAATTTGTTCTGAGCGTCCTCCCTCATCTGACTGCTCTGACAAGAAACAGACACCCTCCTCCTCTTCCTCGCTCGCTCCCAATAAAGAAACAAACAGAGAGCCAAATAAACCCATTGCAATTCCTCTCCAGTGCAGCCATCCACATCCTGGACTGTGCCAGGTTGGGGAAATCATTGGAATTGTTTACCCCCCCATACACCCACCACCACCACCACCACCACCCTCCCCAATACCACCACCAACACCACACACACACACACACACACACACACACACACACACACACACACACACACACACACACCTCCCATCTTCATCTCCTCCTCCTCCTCCCCCCCGCAGCTCCCACCCCTCCTTCTTCTTCTCCTCTACAAAATGAGATGCCCGTGTCTGATCGCCTGAGCCAATTTGCAGACCCATGTGGCACCCTTCCCTTCAGACCTGGGCATTGTGCCTCCCGCTCCCTGGCAAAGAGGCGAGGAATTATTTTTATCCCCCAAACACGCGGATATGCACCGATGATTTCAAATGCCTGCCTCGCACATTGTCAGGGATGATTTTGGCCAGGTGCCAAACCTATTATATTGATCTCTCTTTCTCTGTATTTCAATAGCCACAGACAATGCAGATTTACTGCAGAACATATTAGGGAAATAAAAATCAGTCTCAGGCACTAAACTCGCTCAAACTGATGGTATGCATATGAGTGTTTGTGTGTGTGCGTGCGTGTGTGTGTGGATCCCTGCATGCTCGTGCTAAAGGCATTTTTTTTTTTTTTTCTTCCTGTGATTTTGTTAACAATACTCTCAGGTTCGGGTCTATCTCCATGGCAGCCAGTGTTTTCATTAGTTAACCTAATATGCAGCTCCTTCTAAATAAATGTCTAATTACATTCTGACATATTCTCATCATGTCATTGAGTATCATAACATTTGAGCCATTATTTTTTTTTCTACCTCAGCTTATTGCTTTGGCATCTAGATCTTTCTCCTTGGAGTGCGTTGCTGGCATGTCGGCTCTGGCTTTGGTTGGAAACGACGAGACCTCCGATGTTTGCCGAGGTACACACGGGAATATTCAAATGTTGAAACTGGCAGGGAACGGGGCTGTCAGCTAATGAGCGTGTCTATGAGAAAATGATTTGGTTGTTTCCTGAGAGGGAAATCACAGAGAATGGCTAAATGGGAGCTCTCCGAAGAGACTCTGCCGAGGCTCGGTGCGCGGCGATGAGACCGCGTCGGGAGGCCGGCGGGTTGGATGAACACTGTCTGTCTGCCTCGGTGCCAATGTCATTAGTGCTGAGGACTGAGAACGACCACCATGTCCCTTTTGATTGCCATTAGAGCCTGGAGCCAAACAAAGAACCAAACAAAAAGGCCATGAATAGACTTGGAGTGGAGGTCATGCCAGCCACAGAGAGGCTTCAATAGCAGAGCTTTTGGTCGCCTTTAACCCAGCAATTTTCAGCCTGTTTGGCACCGTGGAACACTTTACCAGACAAAACATACTGTATCAATCATGCACAGTAAATGGATTGATCACACAACATTTCATATAAAGCCCTGGTGGCTGATCCTATAAAAGAGAGAATATCAAATGTAAACAAAGCTCTGTGTGATCACAACTTTATTTCATTCCTACAGGGAAAATGTTTTTGTTTGATTCCGCATTAACCTTTGAGCCGAATCTAAATTAACATGTTAAAGGTACCCTGCAGATTTGTCAACGTTAGTAGAGCAGTGTTGTGACGAGCAGGGCCCCGTGTTGTTAATATCTCATGCTCTAACATCACACTTTCATTATATAATAAACTAAAGATGTTTTTGAATTTCTTTGATAAAAGTCTCTTCAGTTATGTATATTATCAGCTTTCAGGGGCTTTAGAAAAGACACACAGCTCACACAGACTTAAAGGGAGAGTTCAGATTTTTTTAAGTGGGGTTGTATGAGGTACTTATCCATAGTCAGTGTATTACATACAGTAGATGTCAGTCGGCACACCCCCAGTTTGGAGGGGCAGCAGGACTGACAACACAGATGCTAAGCAGTGTACTGCTGTGGACGGGGGGGCAGCAACTAAATGTATTTTAGCCACCCAAAAAAAAAAAAAAAAATCAAAACCAGTTTAAGAGTACGCTATGCTGCGAGTATTTTCACTGCTCTATCTTACTATCAGGCAATGATAACTGACGGGGAACTGAAGTCTCTTTAAAGCCAGACTCCATTTACACAATCAGTAATTTTAGCTCACTGAACACAGGAGCTGCTGGTCTACTGCTGCCTCAAACAGTTAAATGAGCATTTATACTTGTGCAGTGGTGTGTCTGTGTCACTCTACAGTTACACCTCCAAAACACTAGTTGGCGGTGGGGTTTCTGTGAAGTGCTTTAAAGTTTAGTTGATTCAAATCACACATTAAACACACATTAAACATGGCTTAATAGAGACAATTTCAAATCAGCTTCACTATAACTTGCAGCATTCACAAACACTTCCCCACATTTTCCCCACATACAACATGCTAATATTTTTTAGCACAAGCCTATGGCATTTAACATTGAATAAATTAGCCTTTCGGCTAGCGGACCTTTCCTCTACTCATATGAAGCCAGGGACAACAGCAACATTTAACAAAGGTAATGTTACAAAGTTTGGCTCCATTACAACTCACAAGGTTCACTGACAAAACAACTGTCTTATCTTAAACATGTTTTCCAAATCAATATAACATGCTAACGTTATTAGCACAAGCCTATGGCATTTTACATTGTATGAATTAGCCTAGCGACTAGCGGAGATTTCCTCTGCTCATATGAAGCCAGGATAAATCACACACAAGACTTAAAATGCTCTTTTAGTGGAGGCTTTATTGTCTTCACAATTTATTGTTTATTATCTGTGAAATTAAAGTAAATAAAAGGCTTTGTTTCCACTGAGGGAAATGGTTTCAGCTTACAGAAACAGACAGGAGGTCTGCGTCGCTACATTGCTTACCTTCCGTGTCAGACTCCAGCCTGCTTCTCCAAACTGGGCCCATGCCAACTGATGTTTACTGTTTGTAATACATTGACTACAGAGTCTATGTACCTCATACAACCCCACTTCAAAAAATCCAAACTGTCCCTTTAACAGCACGCTGTGCACAAAAAAAATGCAACATTTAAAGCACCATATCAGCATCAGAATCAGGCGCCAGCTACTCTGTTTGTATCCCACTGACCTGACTGACGCACCAGCCACGCTCGGTCAGCCGTGACCTTAAACAATTGTCTGCATTATTGCCATTGGTTTCACTTAATTTGCTGAGTAAATTTACTGCTGCTGTGAAATAAATGGCAAAAAACTCAATGAGCTACAAGTGGAAGGCTTCAGCGAACTCTGATAGAGTGATATAATCCTTCCTGTAGGCCAAACTAAAAGCAGTCATGTTACATACATAAATGAAGCGTCTTTAACTTCAATGATATTTTTGATATTCTGTTAAAAGTTGTTGTTTTGTTGTCGCCGCTATGCTTGCCTCCTTCCTCTACTTAAAGGGATAACTCACCCCAACATCACAAATACAAACCAAAAACACAGTGAACTTCTGGAACAGACAAAAAGTTCTCCCGGTATAGATGTGGGGTTTTCTTCATGTTTTGGCTCAAGCAAACACGGCTCGCTTTTTTCTGCTTTGCCTTTTTAAACGTGATTTATTGTGCACCCTCTCTGTAGCATTTCCCCGTGTATGTGACCCCCGCTGCAGTTAGATCAGAGGGGTCATCTTCGTCTCGTCACAGCAAATGTTTTAAATGTAAGACATTTGCGGACCTGGCATAAAGAAGTGGTTAATGAGGGTTTTTACTGACCTCTGAGCATCTTTGACAAGAGTAACACCTCATTGTTTGGCCTTGAGTTTTTACTCGCTTGTTTAGACGAGACATCCTGTGGTAATTGAGGTCAAAATGTCTTCACATCGGTGCACGTCGTACAATGGGCAGATTTCGTGTTGATATTTCTATCTCTTGTAAGAGATGATCAGGTGCAATAAAAGCCTTTTAGAATATAATCCGCCAGAGGTTATTTTGCTCGCGCCCTGACACTGCCCTGGCATTCCCATTTTGATGATACTCATTTAGTACATAAAGTGGCTGCACGGATACATCTAACTAAACCTTTCTGAGACAGTTCAATGACAAGAAGAAGAAGAAACAGTTTTATTGCTGCATTAGCTTTCATTTTTAATGACCACCAAGTACCCATAACTACATTGAACGGACAGTGTGTAAGATTTAGGGGGATTTAGTGGCATTGAGAGGTGAGGTTCGCAGATTGCAACCCAGCTGAAACTTCTTACAGTTAGAATTCCTTCAGTGATCAGGAGACAAATTATCCACAGAGGTCTCTTCCACTCCAAAACAAACGGACCAGGTGATTTAAACTGGTGAAAACACTCAATGTAGCAGTTTTACATCACAAATCAGAGGCACCTGCTGTCCCACTTGCAATAAAACACGTCTGGACTGATGGTCTAAGGCAGTTTATTCCGTCATATTGCCTTTATTGACCAACATAAGAGCTGAACAGAAATTAAGTAAAACAGAAGACAAAACAATGCGTTAAACTTAAATCATTAAATTTGCAAGTATACCAGACACAAAGAATTACAAATAATACGTTGTTGCCCTCGACCAGCACTAAACACCATTAAACTCTCCCCGTTCGACTTTTTAATTCTTTAATTTCCATGTTGTTTATCTCGGTCTTATAAACGTTACTGCACCGTTAACCTTTCGTCAATTTCCGTCTTTTTCTGTGTCTACAGTCTCTCCAAAATAAAAGCACTTCCTGGTTCACCAGAAATGACAAATTAAACCTGATTTATGGTCCTGCGTTAAATCAACGACGTACCTACGTCGTAGGGTACGTGGCTACGCAGGAGGCTCGCCGTAGCCCCCGGCATAGCCTGACGTGCACCTCCCAAAAAATGTAACTACACGTCGAGGCGACGCAGACCGAGAGGGCTATGATTGGTTTGTTTGGTAGCAACGCATTTCCGGTTCCGGATTGGTTTGTTTGGTAGCAACGCATTTCCGGTTCCGTATTTCCAGATTGCGCCATCACCGCCATCTTTTAACATCTTCTGTTGCAATGTAGATGTTGCAGTATTAACATACTTTCTTCGACATCCAACAACTCCAACTCCAGCAAGATTCTCTCTCTCTCAGTCGCTATTGTTCACTGTGACCGGAAAAGCCGGAAGCTAAACAAAGAATCAACTAGAGACGACGATAACCATTCAGGAAAGGAACGCAGCCCCCTACTGCTCTGGCGGTGAATTGCACCGCGACGAAATGGAGTGACGGAGAAGTTCGAAGGGTTCACAACGGCGTCACGGCAATGACGTAGGTACGTCGTTGATTTAATGCAGGACCATAAATCAGGCTTAAAATGCAACAAACACAATACTGCTGCTAACTTAACACATCGACTACTGAACATTGGGGTCATTTACACCTGCTAATGTCCTTTATGGAGATTGCCAGGTTGCACCGCCATGTTTCCACAGTATTCCAGTGCAGACAAACCTCTAAATAGGGCTATTCGTGTTTTCGCAATGACCACTGTAGTTAGGAGCCCCTCCTCGACAAGAGCGGCGGGAAAATCAGTTATTTTTAATGTGAAACGGCTTTATTCAGTCCATTCATTTACATGACATTGAAAAAAAATCGATTTATTGTGTCAGTCTGACCAAAACTGGACTTTTAAAGTACATGTAAACACATTAGTCCAGCTGAAATCGTACTAAATTGAATTTCTCAAAGCCAGACACCCAGATAATGTGATTAAGAGTCAAATTACTCCTGCATGTATACAGTCAGTCGCCAGAGCTGTAAAGTTGTCCACCATGGTAGCAGTTAGCTGCTAGCTAACCGTAGCTGACTTGTTTTTCGGTTGTGTGTTCTCTGACATAATAGGTCAACTGGAAAATGGTCCAATACTAACAAGCTGAAAGGGGGCATATCTCCACCCATGGTAGCAGAGTCAGACATCCTTCGGTCCCCTCCCGTTCTTTTAACTGTGACTTAACTGTGCATGTAAACATGCTGAGTGTTTTTACTGGTTAAATTCATCCAGTCCATTTGTTTTGGAGAGGAGGAGAGACCTCTGCAGATTATTTGGCTCCCGCTGAAAACCTCCTGAACGTCTGGATCTTAAGTCATCAGAGAGAAAAAAGTGAGCGCTGATTAGCACCTGTCCGACATGCCAAACAGCAGCAGAGAAATACTGATTTGTAACGTTAAACTGCTTTATTCAGTGTTTTTACCAGCTTTAATTACTTGGTCTGTTTGTTTTGGAGAAGAAGAGACCTCTACGGATAATTCGGCTCAAGGTAAAAACCGTTTGAACGTCTGGTTCTTAAGTTATCAGTGAAAAAAGGTGAACACACATTAGCGTTCGCTAGGCTAATGGCCTGTCTCCAACGTGCCAAACAGTGTTTGTTTTGTTGGTTCTTATTTTCAGGTGATTATACACTAAATAAAACATACTTATTATACTTATGCAGGTATATCCCCGTAAATCCTACACAGTGGACCTTTAAGAGGCATTGTCGTAGTGGTGCCAGACCCCTCGTACAGAGCTATATAACATTTAGAGATAATTATATATTTGAGGATTGTCAAGCATGTCGCCCATTGCAGCTGGATACATTGATTTTTGTACAATATTTGTGTTTGTGTGTGATTCCTTGCATCTGTGCAGGATTTCTCTGCCGATCCCATAAGACTCCTCTGGCTGGCGTCCCATCAGAACTCGTCTCTTGAATGAGAGACGGCTCGATGGTGCTCAGATGGAGAGAGTATTGTCAGAGGAGCTGCATGTGACTAATCAGGACTGGGCTCGGCTCCCTGCCTCCCCAAACCATATTCTGCTGATTCAAAAGGCCACAGACAGAGACTCCGTGGTAATGGGAAAGCATGATGGGGCCATCAGAGAAAGTCAAGAAATATTGTGGCTGATATTGCTTTGGTTGATGTCCAACACGATAAGCGGTAATATATCAGCAGGGCTGTTGAAAGCCATTATGGGATTCATTATATGATGTAGATAAACAATTGATTGATCCACCCTGGTGTCAATAATCAGCCAACAAAGCAAGTTACGGATCAAACACGCGGGTTGCTTGTATCTAACCAGCGGTCTGTTTGTGCCTTCTGCCACATGCCACCCATCTCCCTGTCTCTATCTTTTTCTCACTCCCTTTTTTATCTCCTCCTTTTTCTCTCTCTGGTCATTCTCCGCCTTGCTCCGTGCCTCCACACACATAAAATGGAGGGCAGCGGTGAGGTTCCAATTCAGAACTCATTTGTGGTGCTGCCGGCCCCCTACCCGCTCAGCAGTTGCCGAGGGGACCCAGGGGAGCCCTATCACAGCTCTATATGCAAATGTCCTTGCACCTGGACAACAGCGTGGGCATGCTGGGACTGGGAGCTTATTTATGCAAATCTCAGGGAGACAGTCACAGCACAACACAGAGCCGGCCACAGACACTGGTGGCCGTATCTCCCCGGCAGCACAACTAGTTGGAAAAACGTGGAAAACATGAAAGATGTGGAGCAAGTGGCAAAAGAGGGAGGGGACGGGTGTAGAGCTTATGGTGAATAAAATGTATGGATGCTGCAGATGGGATTTGGTGGGCTTTTTTCCCCCCTGACATTCAGAATCAGAAGTCTGGATTTAATGTCTAAGATGTGACTGTACAGGTATGTAACAATTATTGATGAAAAGATTTTTTGTTTTGTTCGTAGTGCACACGTAGAGACCACACACACTCACAGACACGCACCGCAAAGGTGTTTGTTTACCGTCTCAACACCACTGACAAGAGGCAATAACGCTGAATGTGTTAAAGCGCTCCGCGGCGAAAAAGGAGAACAAAACCAATCTTTGTGTCTCAGCTGGCCCTGCCTCCCGACTGGGCCGCACCACTGTGTGAGACATCACACAGGAAAACGCTCCCTCTCCGCACACAACGGGCCACATTAATGTGCAAATGTATGCAAGGAAATTTCAGAAAAGCCGAAATTACTGAGCCAAATGAGGTAGCTGCACTCAAATTGTTGGGATTATGAATAATTACCGCACGTTTTTCTGGAACTTTCCTCGATTTCCTGTGAAACAATGACTTCAGAGGGTTAATTGAGGAAAAATCTAAACGTGGTGTGAAGTTATTGTTCGGCAGTGGCTGGAGGTGGGAGCTACCTGTGCCCAGTTTCATATGCTGTCACAACACCAGCTTGATTCATGTCATTATTTTCTCCCATTCTCCCTGCCATACTAAGTCTCCTGTCATTTTGAGACCCTGCCACTCCGTCCTGACCTGCAGTCACCCGTCACCTGACTGCCCCACCCACCTACTCAACTGTTCCCACTTCCCTCATCACCCTTGCAGTGTGTACATATATATATACAGGCCCATATCCTCCTCCTCCTTCTTGTCAGACCATCTCATGTTCCTCACTGTGTGTTCATCTGCCTGCATGAACTCTGGCTACATTAACGTTACAAGCAAATGTGGCTTGAATCTGATTTTGGTTTTGCTTACGGGTGACAAAGATCTGATTTTTTTCAGAGTAGTGAGGACACAGAAATTAAATTTTCCAATTAGATCTGAGCCACTTTAATATGTGGTCCCAAATCAGATACATATCCAATCACTGAGAACTGTTGTATCAGAATTCATGTATGTTTTTCTCAAACATCCGACAGTCCGGGCAGAAAGATCTGATCTGGGGAAGAAAACAGAATTGAGCAAAGCCCTGTAACATGGGGGGGCTGCCCATTGAATTCCCAATGCCTTTTAGTCCGAATAAATTTCCTACTGGACCGAAAATCCATTTCTCCAACAGTCCGTTATCCCAAAAACAAACACAGATTGCTTGAAAGTCCTGTTTCTCTGAAAGTACACAGACAACCCAATCACCAGAAAAAATGTTTGCATTAAGTTTATGTAAACCATAGATACGTCACATTTTTCAACATTGCTGTGGTTAATGTGTGGTGAGGTTTAGGCACAAAAACCACTTAGTTATGATTAAAAAAAACCATCATGTTTTGCTTAAGACACACAGGTTTGGTGGCACAAAAATCGCTGAAAAAACAGGGACAGGTTGGTTGAGATCTTTGGCTCAAACGCGGCTGGGAAACTGAAACAACTGGGAGTGTGTATTTTTGGAGAAACAGGACTGTGTATCAGTTAGCGTTTGTTTTTGGGATGATGGGCTGTTGCAGAAATGGGTGTTTGGTTCAATTAAACATTTGTCAGACTAATGGGGATTCATAGTTTTGGGCTGTGGGAACAAAGGCACGGCACCATAATGTGAACGTAGCCTGTGACTCCTCACTTTTTGCCTGCTCCCTGCCTACAAGTAAAGACAAACTTCTATCTTTATTTGTTTGGGTTGTGCTTTTGGGTCCACTTTACTGTGTCATACATATGCAGCATGGAACGAGTCCGTCGTGACAATCATTTCCCTTAGTGTTCCCCCCGTCATGTCTGATCCATCTCATTTTACACCTGCCAGATTGTTGTTAATTACATTAAACATTTTGTTTGTCAGTGGAAAGGTTTATAAATTCTGTTTGGCTGAGGTGATGACGAGGTACTTGAACCAATTTTTTTGCTTAAAATCTGCGGTACTGCATTAGATACACCCTTTTCCACCAAAACGTATATTTACTTTCTTTTTAAAATACAGTAAAAACCTGCTAAAAAGCAGGCAATAGACTCCTTTCCTTCTTTTTTCTGGTGTCTCACGTTAAATGTCACGGATTCACAGGAAAACAGGGTTAATAAACAGTAGAAAGCAGCATCGTGGCCAGTGGAAATATTATAGTGGTTACTTCTTTTTTATATCTGTTATGTAGTCAATCTGTCTTTCAAACTTGGTGCTGACTTAAACAAAGACTGAGCGTTGGTTGGATGCAGACAGACAGAATTCTTAAGAGATGATAGTGTAATACAGGGAAAGGGGTCTAAATTAGCGTGTCCACTCAGGTGTCATGTTTCCGTCACTGCTGATCGAAGCTGATAAATACCCATGACTACTGCAGAGTCATTTGTCCTGGGAATGAATAATAATTGTAACTTGCAGACAACAGCCAAGTGTTAGTGGATTTTTTGTCCAGAGGGAAAGGGTCTATAGTAATATAGTCATAGAAATATGATCAGTAACGGGCAGTGCTACGGAGTACAATCTAGTTACTAATGCCAGTAATTATCCCCAGTAATCCCAGTGGGGACTGGTCTGATTCGTGGTAGTTTGGTGCCTGGGCTGCAGGTTGTTGGCCTCTACTGAAAGAGGATTAATGCTGGTAACTCCAAAGTTGTCTTATTTGCCTTAATGTGGTTTCCTCTTAGTTAACTGTTAGTAAGCTTACATTCAGAATTGACCTTTTGTTGAGGCAAAACCAGCCATTGGGCATTATGGACAGGGTGATTTTCCAAATTGGGTTCCTAAGCTTTGCCACGAGCCTGTCATACCTGATGCTTCTTCACACTTTTTCTGGCCAGACATTTGGTCATTTTCTTGTTCTCTTTTTCTTGCTCTTTCTTTTTTAAGCCCCTGATTGTTGGTGATCCATTTTGACCAAGCTCCACATCTTTACATTCACGGCTTATTTATGCCAAATACATATAACTTTTATTTTCAGTGATATATGTCAGTAAGTGGGTTCTTGTACTTGATCCCATGCCCCCCCTGGGCCTTGAGCCAGAGGTCATCTCTACCCTTTAACGCCCCTTGACAGTGGAGCTGATTGAAAGTGTGTGAACTCTATAGCTTCACTGCAAGGACTTGACTTCTGGAGTGCTGGTGCATAAAGTCACTGAGGCAAAGCTCGCTGTTAATAGTCAGTAAATACCTTCAAACTGTGTGGGTGGGCAGCTTGTTAAACCACACTGTCTCGTTTTCTATTTATGTCATGGATGTATTAAGAGTCCTGTATTTAGTGTTGGAGGCGGGGCCCTGTTCATTCCTATGAAAATTGTTTAGTGGCGCATGAAGCCACGATAGCTTGATTCCAGTGATATGAAATTACCCACGTCTTCCATATCCTGGATCTAGGCGTACTAGAGACTGAAGACGACCAAGTGGCTAACTCTAGTGTAGCCCTCTGCTAACTTGAATGGGGACAAAAAATGTTTTAATTGTGCGGCTCTTCCAGATTTGAGATATGTTCACAAATGAAATGGATCAAATCCTGATAGCTGATAGTGAACAGAGTCGTTTTGCAGCAGTTGTGGCGCTCCAAAAAAATGATCCACCGATTTACGAATGTCTCTTTCTCGGTGTAAGTGTAAGGGAAAAAGGTTTTTTTAGGCCCCCGGGCATCACATGACAGACCAGGATGTTGTAATTTTACATTCAGCGAATATGTAAAATTGGCTTCAAAGCACAGAGCTGTTGCTTTGGTTTGATTTATGTATGTTTAATGCTCAATATGTGACCTGTGAGTGTGGAGGTTTTTAAAGGCATCTGTGACAGAGCTGAGCAGAGTAATTGAGTAATGCAGTGCCATTGTAGCTAAATACTTTTACAGTTGAATAATTATTTAAGCAGTACGTACACAATAATTAACATGTGAAAGCAAACATAATTTGGCCAGCACTGCTTAAAAAAAACAATGAAATCTGGCTAACATCTCTACAATCTCCCAGTTCAAGAAAAATATGCAATGCCCCTTTAATCTGAGGACTTGAGAGGGCAGACCAGGTGAGAGCAGGGTGTTTTGATTTTAATTAGACCAGTGGCTGACGTGCTGAGCCTTAAACAGCAGTGGTCATGGAGGAAGGGGGTCTCATAGCGCTGTTATCCACCCCGAGAATGATGCACCAGCCTGGGGGCTGACTGGCAGCTTTGATGCTGTGATCACCGGGATGCTGCCTCTCACCTTCTGGTTCAAAAACCAGGAGAGTGAGGGGGAGAAAAAAAGACGAGAGAGACAAGGTGGTTAAGAATGATGGCTTACGATTCTTTGTGGTTTGATTGAGAGCAGCAACAAACTCAGATATGGTGTAAGGTGCTTTAAAAAATGTAGATGAGTCCATCATGAAACGCAGATGAAAGGAGTCTTTGGTGATGTGGACCAAGTAAGAAAAATGTCAGAGAAGAAAATGACTTAAAGAAAAGCGGTAGGAACGGAAGGGGAGGGGATGAAGGAGGGCTAGGACGGCTGTTGTTATTGTGTTTGATGTAGTGCTTGACAAGAGAGAGAGTTTAGAAATCCTTGTGTAGAACGAGGCAGAGGAAGAGAGGGTTCATTTAAATGCATGCTCACTCAGGGCCCATACGGAGTGGGTGTCTGCTGAGAATTCATCATGGCCTTGCTGATAAAGCCTCAGCCCCTTAGCGAGGGGAAAGGAGAGACAGATCACTCTCTTGAGGTGAGATTGCCTCGTGGATGGACACTTGTTATGTAGAAATACACAAAGCTGACGGATATTACCACGGTACTTTCGGACTGGTTTGTCATCCCTGCATCCTCCATCCATCCGTCCATCCATCCAGGTTGAATATGAAGTGCTCTCTGGGGATTGTAAGCTGCAGGCTGCATCAGTGATTAAAGCTTTGCAACAATTAGGAGGAAAGTTTTCAGAGAGAGAAATTCATCCGTCTCTTCTTAACAAAGCATCCAGGTAGTGATTTGTTACAATTACAAAGGATCGGTTTAAACTTAATTAGACATTAGCAGATGGTAAAAACCTGTTTACCCAAGGATAAGTGCTTCATGTGGCATTTTCAATATAGGCTTACCACTTTAATGCTGATACATGCCTTAAACCTACATTGAGTCTTTGACTGATTTATTATTCCCCTATAAAATTGATATGGG
Source organism: Epinephelus moara (assembly GCF_006386435.1). Classification (NCBI taxonomy): domain Eukaryota; kingdom Metazoa; phylum Chordata; class Actinopteri; order Perciformes; family Serranidae; genus Epinephelus; species Epinephelus moara. Next base: position 37,058,495 of record NC_065517.1, read on the forward strand.
TCAAATGTTGGTGAAGGTGTTGGCATTTTACACATCCAGCAGGTACAGAACAACATTTGAATGAAGTCTGGAGTTCTGTTTTTGTCTCCACCAACTCCTGTGGGAAATATCTGCCTCTGCTATCCAAGATAGCCAGAATGACCTGGCCCAGCATTGGCCCAAACTCGGTATGCCTGAAGAAATAAGTTCAGCTATGTCCAGGTGCCCAACTAGTTTGAGACTCAGGATGAATGACGCCGCAAAATAAAGTGGCTCAACTATGGCTGCCGGGACAGCCATCACTGGGCTGTTATCAAAAGTGACCTGGCCCAGCATCGGCCCAAGCTCAGCATGATGAAAGACACAAGTCAGGCCGCGTCCAGTTGCCCTACTCAGCTAAGATTCAAGATGAATGATGCCCCAGAACTGGGCTAGATAAACTGACCTGGTCTAGCATTGGCCAAACTTTGCACGTGGGAACAATAAGTTGGGCCACATCTGGTTGCCCAACTTAGCTAAGACCCGGGATGAATGACGCCCTAGAATCAGACCGAATAAACTAGCTCAATTGTGGCTGCCGACACTGCCATCACTGGACGATTATCAAAAATGACCTGACCCAGCATCTGCCCATTTTCGGCTTGATGGAAGAAACGAGTCAGGCCATGTCTGGTTGCCCAACTAAGCTGAGACTTGGGATGAGTGACGCCCCAGTTTCGGGCCGAATACTGCCATCACTGGGCAGTTATCAAAAGTAACCTGGCCCATCATCGACCCAAACTCAGCATGATGGAAGAAACAGGTCAGGCTGTGTCCAGTTGCCCTACTCAGCTAAGACTCAAGATGAATGATGCCCCAGAACTGGGCCAGATAAACTGACCTGGTCTAGCATTGGCCAAACTTTGCACGTGGGAAGAACAAGTTGGGCCATGTCTGATTGCCCAACTTAGCTAAGACTCGGGATGAATGACGCCCTAGAACCAGACCGAATAAACTAGCTCAATTGTGGCTGCTGACACTGCCCCAGAATCGGGCCGAATACCGCCATCACTGAGCTGTTATCATGAGTGACCTGGCCCAGCATTGGCCCGAACTCAGCAGGCCTGAAGAAATAAGTTGGGCTAAGTCCAGGTGCCCACCTCGGTTGAGACTCAGGATGAATGATGCTTTAGAATCAGGCCAAATAAACCGGCTCAGTTGCTACCTGAAGAAAAAATTTGGGCTAAGTCCAGGTGCGGACTCAGCTAAGACCCAGGATGAAGGATGCCCCAGAATAAGGCCAAATAAATTGGCTCAGTTGCGGCTTTTTTCATAAAAATCCACTGTAACTCAAGTGTTGTTAACCGTTGTGCTTACGCTCAAATTCATAGGTTGCAAACTGATATGTTCAGTTCACTGTTCACCAAAAACATGACCACGTTCAATGAAGCTGCAGAGTTAGATTATAATTCTCTGTTGCATGTCAACAGGAATATTAGTGAAATATTCATTGTCATTAGCCACATAAACAGCTTACTAGGAATATTGTGTTTTTTATTAAGGGCAAAAAAGTGAATATTTTGTGAGTATGAACATAGTCACTGTGATGCTTTCATATTAGTCATTTAGTCTGTTATTATAGGAGCATAATAGTAGAGCAGCTTCAAACAAGGCAACATCTACTGGCCTTGACTATATGTATAATGAGCTAACAGTGCTTGTAGGAAATCTACGTTATTGCAACTGCTTTATGGCACAAAACAGATGTTTTCCAGCTCAGGTGGGGCTGCTCAGATAAACCAAATGAAAGACTCAGTGTTATTATTGACTGTAATGAAACCAAGGTGTTACAGTTTATTTGACTCAGATTTCTATACATACATACAAACTGATCACAGATGTTAATTTAAGTCAGGCAACATTCAGGTGGACCAACATAATTTAATGACACATCATTCAGCTTTGAGGAGCAATTAGCATAGATCTGCAAACACAGACAGGAGAACAATGGCCTGAGGTGGTAAGTGCTGAGTATGTGTGTGTGTGTGTGTGTGTGTGTGTGTGTGTGTACTGTATGTGTGCATTACAGTGTGTCATTATCATACTGCAGAAGGACTGTACAGAAGTTAAACAATAACTTGTTTGTAAGTTTGTTCTGACAACGTCTCTTCAACACTTTAACATACTGTACATCACACAGCAGAGTCATTAATATTAAATATTATGTTATTATATCAGAGACACTTGACTTGATTCATGCACCTGAATTACATCTGTGTCTGCTGTAACCACACCTATTCATTTTCTATTGTGGATGTTTTCTTTGTTGTTCTTGTACTTGGGTGTTAATTATGTGCGTTCGGTGTATTTATTCCTATGTGCACATAATTCATGGTAACTATATATAATGTTTGACTCCTCGCAGTATAAATATGCCAGTGACACAGTGGTTACATAACGCAGGTGCAGGTGAGGATGTCTTTAAGCTGAATCAGCAGGCACGTTGTATTTTTCCTTGTCTGCTTGTTGTGGCAATTAGCTTTTGAACCTCCGTCAGGTCCTTGGACAGAGCCGTCCTACCTGCATGCATCTGCCCCTCTGCAGAACGTTCCTGCTGCTGCTCATCATCCAAAACATTCTTTCCTCTCCCTCTGTTTCTCTGCCTCTCCGTTACACGCACACTAAAATAAGTCCGAATTAATCCAAACACCATCTTCCATCTGCTTCCACTCCAATCTCCTGAAAAGTTACTGATTTTTTTTTTTTTTTATCTCTAATGTGATAGACGAGCAAACTTTTTTGGAGTGCAGGGGGATTTGGGGGGCTGGCATGGCGGCGATGGTGGCGGTGGTGGTGAAGTAGGCAGCAATTAGCGTGGCGCTAATGAACTCCCTCTCATTATCAGTGAATCAACAGGCCTGTGCTAATTACGGTTAGCAGGACAGACTCCTCTCTCCCACTGCGACGGGCTTCAAGGTCCCTCCGGAGCTGCAACACACCGGATGGTCTGCCAGCAGCCACAGGTGCAAAGCACTCACTGCCAATGTTAAAAACAGAACAGAACACATGCACAAACATGAGGTCTGACGAGCGCACAGATCCACAGACCAGTCCTCTCTCTGTCATGTTGTGGTCATCTCTTACAGATGGCCCCCCAGGACGGCCTTTTTTTTTAACACATTTGTTAGAAATTAAAGTGCTGTTAGCCCTTTATCACCACATGGTGAGCACATGAGAGAGGTATGATTGAAACACTTGTGGGGCTGTTACAGGAACTCACCTGGATTCTGTTAGCTGCGAGTGTTTTTAGCGTCCGTTGCTCTTTCGGTCTTAAAACATAATTTCAGTTTATTACAGCTTTGGTCTTATTTTCATTGTTTTGGCACCATTCCAATCCAATAGCAATATTAATATTGTATAAACAAGAACTCACACGGAGGTCTTAAAGCTGGGTTATTAAATATTTTTATATTATCAATGGATTAAATGACGACATGCAGCCCAGTCGCCAGATGAAAGTGTTAGAACTCTACGTTTCTGCACCATAAATACATGACATGCAAATGTTGCGTACATATATCAACATTCGGGCAGTCCGGGTATTTTAAGCCACAACTCGATCTTTTCCTAACCATAACCAAGTTGTTTTTGTGCCTAAACCTTTAACCACACATGGGATTGTTTTTGAACTGGGGTTGTATGGTGTACTCATCAATGATTAGTATATTACATACAGAAGATGTCAGTCAGCATGGCCCCAGTTTGGAGAAGCAGACTGGGGTCCGACATGGAAGCAAAGCAATGTACTGCTGTGGATGGGGTCAGCAACAAAACCTATTTTAATCACCTAAAAAAAGTCAGTATCAGTTTACATGTCCACTGTATATTTAGAATATTTTCCTGCTTTACCTTATTGTAAGACAGTGATTTCCAACAAGGTTATATCACTCTCTTCAAACCCAGACTCCATTGAAAAAAAAAGTGATTTAACATCGCTGAACAAAGGAGCTGCTGGTCTACCACTGCCTAGATCAGTTATGTTTTTTTTGTGTCATGGTCTGACTATGGCTTTAAAAGGGGTTCGTTTGGATTCACCAAAGTCACAAAATAACACAAATTAATTAACTGATCAAGGCAGCAGTCGACCAGCAGCTCCCAAAAACTACTGTTTTTGTCAATGGAGTCTGGAGGCTTTGACGTTAACGGCTTCCCAGTTGGAAAGGGCTGTCTGCTGAGAGGTAAAGCATTGAAAATGTTGTCAGTATAGCGTACACTTAAACTGATATTGATAAAAATAAATATTAGTGTAAGTGTATGGCTTCAGTTCCCTTTCTGTGCTCTCATCAAAGCCAGGGAGGTTAAATCACTGTTTTTCTCAATGGAAGTTCTCCGACTGACATCTACTGTATGTAACACACTGACTATGGAGAAGTACCTCACATAACTCCATTTCAAAAACCCTGAACTATCCCTTTAAGCTGTTCAGGTCCTGCTCTGAGCTGTTTGTGTTTTAACTGCCATATTACGGCAAAATCTGTCATCTGTCCTCCAACAACCTCCCAACATACCCCTGCTCTGCAAACAAGTGTTTTACAATAGACACAGCAAGATCCATTAATCAAACGCCACTTGTGAGCCGGCAGTGGCCCTCGCCTATCAAACACTCTAAATACTTATTGAAAAGCACAACTCCATTGATAAAGGGACTAAAGCCTTTCCCGTGAGTCACTGAGGCGAGCAAACACCACAAAGATTCTCGGTGTCAGCCCACAGCAGGAGCCATAAGATGGGACCTGGGCATGTAAAACAGACCCCCCCTCCCTTCCCTTTCCATCCATAACTTAAGCAGAGATCAGTGGCTAACACTCTTAATCCCAAGGGGGTGCTTTCTGAGCTGTAATTTAAAAATAGCGTTTTAATAACACACCACTGCTACAGTACATTAATCTCAGAATTAATTATCTACCCCACCCCCAGCCTATTTGCTTGAAAGAGGCTCTTTGCTGCATTTCTTGTGTTTTAGTTCTATTTATTCCAAGAGTGAGAGGATAAAGAGATGCATGTGGAGTGTCTTGTGTTGGTAATTATGTAGTTGCTAGTATATTACCAGTGCGTATATGAAAACCAGCGCATAAATTAGAGCTGCGGGGCGTCATAGGCGTAAATGGTCAGTAAGGTGTGATGCTCTTTAGTGGCACGCGATTTCTCTCCGAGTGTTGCAAAGTAAACAAGAAACGATTCAATTAGGCGGCGCATTAAATAAAAATGAGAGCGTAATCTAAAGATATTGTAGCAAACAGCTGTGGCGTGGAGAATAACTTAATGTTACATTTTTATGCAAGAAACTGTTTTTAATCAAACGTCACTCCCAGCGATAGGAAATCAATTCCGAGGAGAAATTAAAGAGCATAACGTGACTCTGAGCCCGGCCTAAAGGCAGCGCAAATATTCAAAAACAATATTAAACTGCGATAAATAAAATATGAACCTTCTTTGGCAATATAGCATTCGGGCGTCAGGGGACGTGGGCACTTAATGCAAGTTAATGAAACACAAGAATCATGTTTAAAGGCGCGGCAATCACTGAGCATTTGTCGAAAGGTGATGATTGTGTTGCCGAGCCCTCTGGCAGAAGTTGCGGGCTGACAAGAGATCAAGTTGAACACTGATGGGGATTATAAGTATATTAGCTGGGGATGTTCATAAAAATTATGTTAAAAAAAAGGCACAAATCCTTCTTGCTCTCTCCCCCCCCTCGCCTCCTATTTCCCCTGATTGACTGACTGACCTCTATTGTCATAGCTCCACAGCTGACAGTGATCTCCACACATACATCACTTTGTATGTTCTCGGCTGAATGGCGGCGACGTGCGTGAACTCTGCATGAGGCAGGTGCCCCCGGGTCTGTGTATCACAGATAACCTTTACAAGGAGGTGCAGTTCACGCCTCCCGGCCCCCGCGCCTCCCCGCTATCACATCAAAGGATCTGGATGTGGTTAAATTCAGACACTGGAGAGACGGTCGGGGCTCGGCATGCATGATTGATGTCGAGTTTGTAACATTAGGTATCATAAGGTGTAATATAGGAGATAGCGTGAAGTGTAAGATTGCATTTGAGCGTGTTGAAGGAAATAGGAAAGTGTTTGACAGCTCTTGGTGTTTTATGGTTTCCTGCTGGTCTTTTTCTGTTCTGGATATCTGACCGTAGCTATAAAAACAAAGAGCTGCCATTAGTTTGTGTTATGCAACGTGTTTACTCCTCTGTATCTGTCTGCGTTTTGTCTTTACAGGAGCAGTGTGTAAGATTTAGGGGGATTTAGTAGAATGTGGCGGTGAGGATTGCAGATTGCAACCAGCTGAAATTCTCCCAGTTAGAATTCCTTCAGTGTTCATTGTTTAGGAGGTTCTTAACAGGAGCTGAATTATCCACAGAGGCCTCTTTCTCTCTGAAACAAACAGACCAGCTGATTAAAACCAGTAAAAACACTGAATAAATCAGGTTCACATTATAAAATCAGTGTTTCTTTTGTGCTGTTTGGTATGACGTAGGCGGACTGCTTGCCTAGCGCCTGCTTTGTGTGCTCACCTTATTTCTGATCCAGTTATTTAGCGTGAGCCGAAGAATTCTCAGAGGTCTCCTCTCCAAAACAAAAGGTCCAGGTGATTAAAACCAGTAAAAACAATGAATAAAGTAGTTTCATGTTACAAATCAGTGTTTCTCCAACGCTATTTGGCATGAGCACCTGCTGTTTGTGCTCACCTTAATTCTCTGATAACTTAAGATCCAGACGTTCAGGAGGTTTTTACCAGGAGCCGAATTATCTGCATGAGTCTCTTCCTCTGCAAAACAAATGGCCCAGGTGATTAAAACAGGTAAAAACGGTAAATAAAACAGTTTCACGTTAAATCAGTGTTTCTCCAACGCTGTTTGGCATGTCAGAGAAACGTCATTAGCCTAGCATTTGCTAATATGTGCTCAGCTTTATTTTTCTGATAACTTAAGATCCAGATGTTCAGGAGGTTTTTACCAGGGGCCGAATTCTCTGCAGAGGTCTCTTCCTCTTCAACACAATCTGGTGATCAAAGCCAGTAAAAACAATGAATAAAACAGTTTCTAGTTACAAATCAGTGTTTCTCCGACACTGTTTGGCATGTCACAGACAGGCTGCTCGCTGAGCACCTTATGTCTGTGCTCACCTTACTGTGATAACTTAAGATTCAGATGTTGAGGGGTTTTTTAACAGGAGCTGAATTATCCGCACAGGTCTCTTCCTCTCCTAAACAAGCAGACCAGGTGATTTAAACCAGTAAAAAGACTAAATAAAGTCATTTATGATTAAAAAAAATGTGTTGTTTTGTTTTTCTAGCTCATCAGTGAGGGTCTTTTCACTATGGTGGCTGACGTGAAAAATGCAAATGTCCCTATCATGGTGCATCATCATGCAACATGGTGATGCAACATGATGATCTCTGTATACGACGACTTGCTCCCCATGTAGATATAAACACAACACAGCAATTCTTATTTTCAGGTGATTATACACGAAAGAAAACATCCTTGTTATGTTATATTTCTGCCAGTATATCCTCCTAAATCCTACACACTGGACCTTTACATAAATCCCTCACACACACACTTACACACACACACACACACACACACACACACGAAGAGAATCCCTTCAAGACTTTCACGTTTCAATTAAGGTTTGATTGAGTTATGAAATATACAAGTCTTGCAACCAAACCATGACAAAATGACATACATTTCTGTTGTTTGTGACATGACTCTCCTCAGATTTCTGTGCCTCCTACATGACATCCTATTAATTTTGTTTATATCGAGGCAGGTGGTTGTCAGTAAAAGTCATTTTGTCAATCAATTTTTTTTTCGGACTGACTATTTTTCAAATGAAAAAATAAGTTGCTAATTTTGTCAGTGCTCTTTCTAGACACTGCAGGTTTAATTGCTAATTGTTAACTGGGAATGAATGCATTTGCATATTAATTAGTTAGCCCATTTGCATTTTTAATTTGCTGCCTTCAAAGGGGGTGAGATAAAAGGTCGCACAATTCTGAATAATTTAAATAATTTATGCTCCATTGGTGAAAAGAAGCTGAACAGAAGTGTTCTGCGGATATTAACCCCTGAGAGCTTTTACCGAATAAAGCACTCCAAAAATTGTTTTAACAAATCTAATTAAACGGAAAAAGGTCTGAACACACAACCACCCAGAGCACTAGGAGCTAGAGTGTGTCCTCGGGAACAAAAAACGCTCAGGAGAGAGTGATGGAGGGTGCATGGATATGGAGGACGAGACTTCCAGCCCTCCATCCGGATATGAAGGCCTCTCGTAGTCTTTTCATCATTCAGATTGATCAAATACCCCTACAGGAATGCTGATGGAGTCAGTGCTTGGTAATAGTAATTCTCTCTGAAGTTAAGCTGCTCTTTGCAACGTGTCGTACTCCATAAGCAATCAAAGAGATGCATGTACTGTGGTGGATCCTTGAAAGTTAGCCGAGACTAATTTCGACTGCGCGTCCAAGTTGTCATTTTAATGAATGGACACTACCGGCACGAGTGAATTCATCAGATCATCACAAGGAAGTCACAACAAACAACCATGTGCTCCTTGCTTTAACTTTCTTCACCTCCTGGAACTACTCAAGTGTCCGTTTAGAGTTTTAAAAAAAGCGTCTTTCCATTTTTGGGTGCAAGGAGCTGATATTTCCTCTCCCTCTTCTTCAACCAGGTCCCGACTGCATTGTGAGACTGTCTCCTCGCCTTTGTCCCAGTGATCTTAATTACAGGCCCTGGGCCCTGAGCAGAGAAGCCCATTTAAATCAGAACACATCCAGCTTCCATTATGGGCTTGGCATTTGGTCTTTGTGCCCATGCTCTTAAATTACATGCTGCCAATCCTAGTGGGCACGGGCAAGATGAGGAGCGGAGGATGGGTGAGAGATGAGGTGAAAGGGGGATGAGAGAAAGCAGAGAGGGGGCTGAGAGGAACAGCAGAGGGGGGCCACAGGCTACACTTGTCGACAGAAAAGCCCCCCCCCCCTTCTTCTCTTTCTCTCTTCTTCTTCTTCTGCCCTCTTTATCACTAGATAACTTATGTAAAGTAGCAGATGAAACCCATTCCCATTCACGTCGGCCTGATTGTCAGAATAAGCTTGCATTCCTTTGAAAAGTGATTGACCGCCTGAAAGGGTACAAATTAGGGGCCTGTTCGTCTTTTCTTCTCCGGTCGTGGGGTTTATTTGCGGCAGATTCACCCAGGCCCAAAATTAAGTGAACTCAGGCAGGGATGAATGGGAGAGCTCTGATTGAATAATTGATTTCTTTTGTGCGGCCTGTGTTTAAGAGGGATAACTAGACATCCTTTGGAGTGTAATGATTGTAATTACTGCGATGACTGGTCATGTCAAATATGACACAGGAAAGGACTGTTATTAACCTTTATTCTCCACATAGCAAAAAAAAAACTAACCCAATATCCACTTGTCTCTCCCGTCTGCATATGGGTTTCACCTCTGGTGGAGGCATGGCTGGTGTAGGTTGAATGCATGGATGAACTCATTCCCTGTCTCCTACTCCTGGCCCATGAAAGGTAGATGGGTAATTGACTGTGCAGTCGGAGTCACTGGTGTGTCAATGACTCAGGCGGCTAGTGAGCCTTGGGGTAAGTCTCAAAGTACAATGCATTATGGCTGCAGAATTTAAGTGTAAAAGATAGGAGTTATAGCCGTGTTCATGATATCTGTCACATTCCCATATGCCTTGACCTCTCAAGCAGTGCGGCCCGAATTGGGCTTTAATGCACTTGATGCATTTGAGGGCCTCAGTGAAACAGACATTCATCATGTAGTGATCAGACACAGTCTGCTGAAGTTACTGGACACGCTGTCCGTATGAATCACTGATACCATCGCTGATCTACTGAGCCTTCATCCTGCCCAAACACTGAGGTCTAAAGGCCCAGCTTTAAAGGAGCTGTGTGAGGATATCCATGGCCCCGTTCATACCTGGTACTGAAGGAAAACTTCACTGACCCAAAATGACCATTAGTATATGAGTTAGTTATGATAGATTGCGTTGAAGCTTTCTTTTCTCGCATGCCTCCTCGAAAAATGGCTAACTTGATTTATTTCTTTACAACAACAGAACTGTATCAAAACATGTATTTACAAACTCTCATATAACCTCCAGGTCTCATTTATCCAGTCATATGCTCAGGTCTTCACAAACACATGCATTTTACTAATAACCTTAGTATTTAAAACTGTAATGAAAGTGAAACTTATCTATGCTCTCTCTTTCCTGCACGTGTTTTAAAAGTTCTGAGCATACAACTGGATAAATGAGACTAGAATTGTACTGCACAAGTTGTGAGATAGTTTGTTAAGGCATGTTTTGATATGTTTTACCGTTAAACATGGCCCTGTGGAGGCATGCGTCAAAAACATTTTCTTCATGAATTCAATATAACATGGCCTGACTGACTGGTAAACACATGGTCACTTTATGTTTGAACAAGCATCCTTGGTAATCGGATCACAAGTGGACAGCTCTAAGTAGCCCACAGGTCTGAAAGCACCAAATGCATCTTGAGATCTGATCGCTTTGACCACCTTCAGAGGTGGTCTAGCCATACTCTGTCAGCTGTGTGTACGCTAATGTGTCCTGGCGTACATTGAAGAACTCAGCCTGCTCAGCTGATGTCCTCGCTTAGCTGACTCAAACATTTTGTTGCTGCACGTACACAGGTTAGGCACAGCACTGAAGGACTGTTCCCGGAGCCCTCTCCTCCCAGGCTGGCAGATGGTCAGTTCAATGTCTGCCTGGTTAGCACAAGCTAACATAGCAGCAGCTGTTAAAGGGTCCCAAAAAACTCAAACTGACACCAAGACAGCTCAACTGCTAATAACCATAAGGTAGCATTAGCCGTGATTATAAAAAAGGGAAAAAATATGAATTCAGATAGTGTACAGTTGTATTTATCTGTCTAATAAGGAAATATGTGTAAGAATATCACCTTGCTTAACATTTTGTAAGCTTATTTTGTTTAAGTGCTTTAGCATCACACACAAATACTGTCATATACCCTATGCCCTGGTGAAACTCCAGGAAAGTAAGAAGGTATGAAAAAATAGATACGGCCCAACACTGCTCAAAGATTCAGAGTCAGAGCTGTGATTGCCTGAACACGGCTTTAGACATAAAGGTGGCTGAGCTAGCAGCTAACAGTGCTAACAGAGCAAACAGCATTAACAACAGCAACGGAGCTAAGAGAGTTCACGTCAGGGTAAACGGAGGGTGGGCACTACTCATCCGCAACCATGCTGTTCTGGCACCATGAATTGGGATGTTGTAATCAGCGCTAACCACCATGTGAGTGCAGTGCAGTGTTGGGGATTAGCTAGCCATTGGGATACACACACACACACAGGGACTCACATGCTCTAACATGCACGCGCCACCAGACTGGCTGCCACAACAAATAACAGAGTAGCTCAGATTACAACACACACAAAGGTAGCATGCCTTCATTCTCGAACACATTCTCACTCTGACCTCGTCACATTTTAACATTTGGTCATGGACTTTCCACGTCCACATACGACATGAAAGGTACCCTGGGTGCGTTGGTTGTTGACATTCTAGGACGTCATGTCAAGTTCTGCCTGTTACATGCATTGTCTTCTTTCAAAACACACTTAAGTTTTCACAGGATATTTACAGTTTGCATACAGTCTCTTTCAAAATAAAAGCACTACATCAGTACAACACAGCAAATTGCAGCAAAGTTTTTTTTTTACTTCAACAACAGAAACATGTGGTAAGGTTTAGGAAAAAAGAACAGGGTTTGGCCTAATAATCTTAAGGTGCGGACGCACCAAACCGACAACAAAGAACTAGCGGCGACGAAAGCCAACTGTTGCGTCGTCTACGTCGCCTCACGTCGCCCTGTGTCAGTTGCATTTTAACACACTACACAGACTACATCCGACAAGCAGCACGTATGTTCTGCGCCTGCGTGAGAGAGAGCGGAGTAGAGAGTGGTACATCCTGTCAGCTGAGGGGTTTCCTATCTGTGCAGCTGAGCACCGCAGCACCTCCACGGACTGTTGCATCCAGACAGTCCCGGTGTTTCCTCCGCAGGCTCCACTTCACTCAGCTGCCCGATAAACCCGCTGCTTCTTCCCACTTTAACCTGAATAACAAACCAGGGCTCTGTGCTCCGGTTGGATCCAAACGGAGAGCCGGGGCTAGCTCAGAGACTAGCAGAGGCTAACTGGCTGTGCTTCCCTCCGGTCATGCTGCGGCTAACGCTCCGCTAGCCGCTCTCAGCTAGCTCCGGTTTGTTATTCAGGGGGAAGAAGCAGCGGATCTGTCGGGCAGCTGAGTGAAGTGGAGCCTGAGGAGGAAGCACCGGTTATCCCCGGTTTCACTAAAGGCAGATTCACTCGCTACAGGGGCGAGGGAATAAAACCTGAACAGCCAATCAGAGTGATCTCTCTCACCGACAAGCTCCGCCGCCGATTCAACATGCTCAATCGGCCGAAAAAGCCACTGACGCCGAAGTGCCGACAGTGCGGGACACACCGCAAAAACTAGGGCGACAGACGCTCATCAACGTCCTGACTTTGGTCGACGGCCGACCGTCGGCTTGGTGTGTCAGGGCCTTTAGGGGACACTGACACCGCTCTCCTGGTTGTAAGTCAGTGTTTGTTTGTCGCCGTGAAACTATAACAGCGACTGGCAGCATTTCATGCCAATGTTCAAGAACGGCTTTTTTTCAAAGGTGTCTGACGCCACAAGTCACCGAGTGAGACCGAGTTTGCATTCTCTGCTCAGGACGCCATTACTCCACTATGTCTTTACATAGCAGATAACTGATTGCTGCTATATTAATACTCTGAATGTTGCATACAGCTCATTTAAAATTGACTGGTGTTAGCAATTCTCAGCTCCAAGCTAAGCTCTGACCCAAACGCTCTCACTGTCCTCTCTTCAACTCAGTATAATGAAGAGAGTGAAAAGCTCCGTAGAGCTAGGAGGACTGCAGCTTTGGGTGATAACTCTCTGTGAGTTCACCACTACAGTCAACCCCTTTCACATTACACATAGTTATCTGATCCATCGCTGACATGTATAAATCTCATGTTATTTCGATGATATAGTCCAGCTCAGCTTTAATTCTTACATATAAACAAGTCTCTCCTTGAACTGCAGAGAGTCAAGACTACAGTTATAATGTCAAACTGAAACTGATCCTGGAGCTGCTCCATAGGCACTGAATAATTGAACAACAGCCAACTGTGACTGCCCCCGTGGTGATTTTACTGGGATATGTAGACATTTTATGATTCACAGCTGTAAGGCCTACAGTCAAATAAAACTCATTTGGATGTTAAATCTCAAACATTCTACGAGCCCACAGAGTCACACGCTAATTCAGTGTCGGCGGACCTCCTCCTGGAAGTGTCGTGAAATCATCAATTCAACACTCCATGCGGGGATTTCCATTTTAGGCAGGCAGCTGTCTGTGTTTGTGGATGGTGACTGTCCAAAATGATTTGGAAAGCACAAATCAAAGTCTCATAAAGGGTTTGCCTTTAAGTGCAGGGCCCACGGGAAACTTGACAGTAGCTGTTGTAGGCTTAAAAAAATGTTTCCATAACTGTACCACATTTTAACAGCTGTTCCAGGGACGAGAGCTGGCAACAGCCGTTTCCAAATCTTATCTAACACCAGTTCCTTTTTACCCTTTTCTTCCTTCATTTCCAGAAACAATCTACGATGTGTCCGATCCACCACATCTATCCAGCTCCAGGCAAAACTTTCAGAGACATTAGATTTACTAACTTGTCACTGGAAGCCCTGGGCCTCGTTGCCCTTCAGTTGAACCTCTCGAGTCAGCGCTGCCAGCCTTGCCAGCTGTGGAGACAACTGAAAAACTTCATTTGCAACTTCATTTGAAGCCTTTAATTAGGTACCACAAGCACTTGTACAGGGATAGTGTGACCAGTGAGCTCCAGACAGATGGCACCAGGGAAACAGTCATACATTTTCCACATGACCTAACTGAGGCATGTCATGTTTATATCCAGCTCAAATTGTTCATCACATTTAAGAAGCAAAATCATAGCGTAGCATTTTTTTTTAGCCATGCTAGCAGCGTGGCTCAAGGGACGGAAATGTCAGTGTTTCTGTCGGCTTGTGGTCCAGGTTTTCAAACTGTGAGGTGCAAAGATAGTGTGTGAGGTGAGAGGGACAGGTGCATGCTGCTGGTGCTCTAAAAACAACAGGAAGTCAGTTACTGTAGTTTGGGCCGCTGATGTGGCTCGCTCATTAACCCAACACAGTCAGCAGGAGCAGCAGCAGCTGTGGATGCAATAGACTTTTTTACTGCAGACATTTTGACTTGTCATCGCAGGAAAAGCTCAGGTGAAACAAATTCTTCAACAATGGCTGAGTTCCATCAAGTGTCCCAGCAAACCATACCAGGACCCTGGAACTAGCTCACCTAAATGGAATGCAGCTCAACTCAAATATATTTATAAAGCACATTTAAAAACAACTCACATTCACCAAAGTGCTGAACAAATGGAACAAGTGGCTAAAAACACGGACATGAGAGGCAACATAACTGTCAGGTACAGCTCACACATTCAGACACAACACACACAGGAACACGTCAGAGAAAGCCACGTCAGGGGGACACAAACACTAATGAATAAAAGTAGGTTTTGATCCTGGACTTAAACGAGTCAAAGCAGGGGCCAGATCTGATTGGGAGGGGGATGTTGTTCCACAGTTTGGGGGATGACACAGCAAAGGCATAATCACCCCTGAGCTTGAATCTGGAGCGTGGGACAGCCAGGAGCCCCAGGTCAGCTGAATAAGGGGTTAGGAGGTCTGCGATGTAGGATGGGGCCAGACCATTAGGGGTTTTGTAAACAAACTGGGGAACCTTAAAATCAGTTTGGAAAACCTTAAAGTCAGTGCAGTCATTTGTAATGTTATCAGTTAGACCTAAAGGTAATTTTCCTACTATGGTATGCTAAAATGTAAATACATGTCTGACCCATTATGTTCACTTTCAGGTACATTCTTGTATTTTGGGTTTCTATTAAAACAAAAAAAACATTATTTTCCTCAAACTGTCTGAAACGCTCTGTTTTAGCGTTTGTCTCCTCAAGCCCCCCCTCCCGAAAAAGACAAGTCTGCTCTGATTGGTCAGCGTTTCTGGGTCTGCCGCATCTCCACATCTCTGCGCTGCCATTGCAGCCAAGTATCGACAACATAGTGTTGTGTTCACACCAAACGCAATGCAAATTTTTGCAGCGTTCAAGTTTTAACACTAGAATATTTTGTGTTGACTCACGTCATAGATGCGAATAACTTGCGTCATATGCGCATGGAATTGCTGAATTTGATGTATGAACTTCCACAGGTATGTCCTCAGTGTCTTACATCCCCCAGAGGATCTCAGTGCTGATTGGCTATGGCGATTGGCTATCGCGGTTTACAACTCTCACTAAACGTATGAAGCGAAATCACGCTACTTGCTTGATTCACGCCACTTAATTTGTGGATTTTGCATCACATGCATTGCACCATTTGCACCGCTCGGCAGTATTTTTGCATCTAATCAAGTCTTTACATGAAATTAACTCCTGCAAATTGTTTTATTTGCGCCGGGTGTGAACACAACATTGTAGAGAATAGCGGCATTTGCTACCGTGATTATTGTTACGCCCCGGTCTAGGGGTGTGGGTGCGTAACATAAGGACACACAGGAACACGGGAGTAAATGTACAGCTGAGCAATTTATTGCTACACACTCCAAAAACACACTGTACAATATGGCACACAAATGGAGCAATTAACGTCAGGGTGAACCCAGGCCAAAACAACAAACAAAAATTAACCTGTCTACCGACCGGCGAAATAACTGATTCCTAATGAAAACAAAAGAAACAAAAATGCAATACTAGGCCTAACTCCCTAGGCTAACGAAAAACATGAGAAAACAGGTATAACAAAAATAGCAGCTCACCCCTACGCTCCGTGCAAACAATAATATGTGACAGTGACTATTTACAATATATACACAAACGACTCAGTTGGCCCTAAGGCGCTGGTCTTAACAAAAGAATTAATTATTTAGCAAGCAAGCTAAATAATCACACGTGGGTCACACAACAAAGTACTTCTAAATCACTAATCAAAGCCTCTTAACCAATATCTTTACAACCAGACATGATCCAGCAGGAATACGATCCAAAATGGTGGAAAAATCCCCAATATCAGCAGCCAAGATTACGTGTTTCTCTGATGTTAGCATGTAGCTACATGTAGCAGTGTACCTACAGCTGGAGGACTGACTATGTATAGCTGCACTTTCTCCCATAAAAAAATCACCAATAAAAGCTTGTAAATGTCATGTTCTAGCAGGAATATAATCTGATATTGGGAAAGAAACAACATTGGCAACCAAAATTACGTTTCCCTGACGTTAGCGTGTAGCTACATGTAGCTTAATGTAGCAGTGTAGGCTAAGGTTAACACTTGTAGTAGCGTGCCTGGCGCAGATGACCATATAAAATAATTCATTATGCCCTGATGTCAGCTTGTAGCTAAAGAAGAGAAAAAACATTGGAAACAGTATTCACAACGGTCTCAAGCCTGAGGGTTTCACTCACAAGGACACAACATAAGTAAAAGCATAAAAGGTCCTCATTTTTAGCTGGTAACTAGCTTCTAGCGCTCCAGACCACTTTGTTGAAAGAACGATGGTGAGGCGTTCGGGTGCTTTTCACCAACAATGGCTTTATTGTAGTCTTCAGTAGCCCTGAGCTTACCTAGACACTTAATTATACTGCCATCATCACTTGTTGCCACATGTGGTTTTCACCATGACACCCCTTAGAGAGCTGCTTACCACCTCATACAATGTCACACATTCACAGGTTACCCACAAGGCCACCGCCCTTAAAGGGGAAAAGGGTGAACCGGTAACACTCTGCCTGGCTCAAGTGACGCGCCGCTCCATTGTAGCGTCAGTATGAGAGAAAGCTAATGACAGCATTTGGCCTGCATTTCAAGGTAACAGAGAGTGTTGTCAAGATATACCTGAAGGCCCAAGGTCTCATAAAGACAAAGGCAAGAGAGGCACGTACCATTGTGGAAATGCTCACATACACATTCATAAGATATGATTTAAGATGCAGTGAAGATGGTGACAGTGTAGTGTTATTAAAAGTAGTGCTGCACCTGACTAAGAATATTCCTAGTCGACCAATAGTCATTATTCAGAGCCATTAGTCGACTAGTCTCCTGCATGTTTGCGATATTTGAGTTGAAGGTGTGAGAAAGAATAGTATCAGTAACATTGTTAACACTGTGCTACATTACAGAGAAATACAAAACCGTACTAATGAACCTTCATTAATATAGGCCTATATTTTATCTACAAGTGCACGTCACACACTGAGCGAGCCGCCTGTTAATGACGCTGTGGGCTAATGGGCATGTAGCTACTTCCATGTTTCAGATGATACGTCATGTTTGTAGTCGACCAATGAAGATGAGTTTACATATCACCTTGGGTTCGTCCTTCACCTTCTCAAAATGATCCCACACTTTGGATTTCCTGCCCGACATGTTATTAACTAGCCTGTGGAATAACCGCAGGTGCCAGCCCTGGAAATTAACCTGACGAGGACACTTCCTGTGTCTGTCCTTTCAAATTAAAGTCCCACATGGTCCAGTCATATAGGTTTGGATTTATTTTGAGAAGGCGCAGCTCCGTATAGAGTTTGGTTGGAACGTTTGGTTGACTGTTAGGGGGCAGCCTTAATTAAAAGATGTGTGTGTATTGATTAGATTAATGGCCATGACATTTGGTATATTCATTCACTTTGGTGATCATGTGACTTTCTTCTGGCTCCATCACCACGTCACAATTTCAATTTGTCCCACACTTTGGATTATGACTTAACACCTTAGCATGCTAACCAGATGGTGACCAGATTATACCTGCTACACGTCAGCACGTTAGCATAGCCACTGTAAGCATGTTGACACCCTGCCATTAGCATTTAGCTCAGAGCACCACAGTGCCTCAGCACAGCCTCACAGAGCAGCTAGCATGTCTGTTGATCTTCTCTGACAACATTATTTGAATGCAGCCCTGCACCGTTCACTGCTTCCTCCTTCAGTCTGCGTCTCAATTAGTCTGAGGAGTATTTAGGACCCTCCTGCTGGGATATGGCTGCATCTCTGTTGATTCTGCTGTTTCCTCGGGCCCTGGGTGCCTTTCATGTGAGATCCTGTAGGTGCGTCAGATGTGTGTGTTAAGTTAAAACTGTTTTCATGCAGCTGTATCTACTGGTTATTTTGCAAAGCAGTGGCCACAGAAGAATCACACTGCTGTGAAACTGTTTAAGTGTTTGCATCTATTGTAACTAACATGAAGGCAAGCTGGCGTCAATTTAAACTTTTTATATCATTATTTGCATTGAAGGGAATTATCTCAAAGGTAAGATTTAATGAAAGGCAATTAACCTGATGAGAGAATCTGAATTTTAAATGACAGTATCACCAATAACAAGCAAAAAAAGTTAAGTTTTTTTCCCACGAGTCTACAAATGAAGACACACACTTAGTCTGGAGTTGGTTGCGACTGTGCCATCCTGCTATTTGTGTTCCTTAATGACTTCCTAATTCCTCATCAGTGGGTAGCTAGCCTCCACAGCAGGCAGACAGAGAGCGGTGGCAGGGTGCCATCATGGAACAGGTGGTCTTCCATGTTGTGCTTATGGTGTCCGTAGGCCTCAGTTACATCCTTTAGGTGGCTTTTAAATTGGGAGCATTTCAGAGGGTTCAGTGCTTCGCCCTGAGCTGAGCGTTTTCTGCTTACACTGTTGAACGCCTGACTTTGACTGCAGATGCTGATTCATTTGTGGCTGCTGCTGTCTTGGCTGGCTTGGTTTTTTAACCAGAGGCGGAGTGGAGGGGGGGCTCCTGGGGCCCCAGCCCCGAATGATTACTCAACATCCTTGAATCTTTGAGGTTTTTAAAATCGATTGACTTTGTGTCATTCAGATGATTATATATGCTCATGTTCTTTATGACTGGGTAAATGTTCTTCTGTTGGTCTAATATTCAGTTTAGAGTTTGAAGACCAAATTGTTGCGGATCTTTAATTTGTAATTAAAGCAGCCCAGGTTATTATGGCATGGATTCTAGGGCTGCCCCCGACTAAGAATTTTCCTAGTCAACCAGTAGTCGTCATTTAGAGCCATTAGTGGACCAGTCTCCTGCATGTTTCTGATATGAATGTAATGTAAATTAACCTGATGAGGACACTGTGTCTGTCCTTTCAAATTAAAGTCACACATGGTCCAGTCATATAGATTTGGATTTATTTTGACAAAGTGCAGCTCCGTATAAAGTTTAAGGTTTGTTTTATGTTGTTTTTTTCTGTGTCTAAGCGACCAATGAAATCTTGCCAACTAATAACCTTTCTGGTTGACTAACGTTTGGTCGACTGTTAGGGGGCAGCCCTAAGAGCAACAGGCTACAGGTCATTTTCGATGGAAGCCGGTGACATGAAGCTAAAACTGATGCCCGACACTAGTTTGTGCCAGGATATACTGCATCTCCACACTGTTGGACGGTACTGCATGCACGCACACATGCAGAGAAAGGTCATTTGTTTACCTCGATCAGCTGTCGACAGCTTTTTAAATGTTTTGGCTTTTTATAGTGAGTTTGTTGCTGTCATGACATCCGTTAAGGTTATTAATGAAATATCACATGCAATTTTATGGTGGCGTTGAAGCTATCTCTGTGTTGCTGAGTGACACAGAAACAACTGAATCATGCTGACATTACCACGGTTTTGAGTAAGTACTAATTCTGGTTTTGGCAACATGTAAATCTGGTGCCTGTATTCAAAGCCTGCAGGTATTGTATTTTTGAAGCTTTATTTAAAAGAGGGATGACTTTTGTCAAGTTTTCCATCAGAGTAAGGCGACATCACTCCTCAAATCCGCCTCTGACAGCTTCATATATTACAACAAAATGACAGAAAATTCAGTGTTTACAGTTTTATTTAGACAGTGTGTACAGTGCATATTTTTTTAAAAAAGTATTTAAGTGTTTTCTTTTTGCAAAAAAATAATATCTCTGTTTTTCTTTATTTCACATTTTCCTGTGCACTCAGGGAAATACAATCAGTCTGGTTGTGGTTGATTCATTTGTTGCAAATGAACTCATTTACAGTTAGTTACAGTTAATACAATGCAGAGTAAACACAATAACGCCGGGTTCAGACTGTATGATGTCAGCCCAGAAACAAAAGGAAAATAAATAATAAGAATAGAATGAAAAGAAAAAAGATGGTTGGTTGATGGAGGGTGAGGATGTAGTTATTATGTAGCAGATACACTGACACATTTCAACAACACTGTGGTTAACATGTGGTCGGGTTTAGGCTCAAAAAACACATGGTTATGGTTAGATCATGTTTTGGCTTAAAAAATACCCAGTTTTGGGGGCACAGTGTCACTTTTTGTGGACTGTCCCCACTAGAAAAACAGCGTGGTGTGCTACAAAACACCCATGTTTGGTGCCTGAGAAGCTGCTAAAAAATAGCAAGAGATTGCTACCGAGCACCTATGTTCGGTGCTTAAAAAGTCACCAGAAAAAAAGGCAAAAGCTTGCTACAAAACACCCACATTTGGTATGTAAGACGCTTCTGGAAAAGCAGCAGTAGTCACTACAGATCACTAAAGGATCAGGGGCACAACCTTGGCAGGAAATGCAGCAATGTCTCCGTTAAAATCACTCTCCATTGCACTAGCCCCGCTGGAGAAAAAAAGCTGCCTAAAAAGCCGCTGGAAAAACAGCATTAAGTAGCTCCAAAACACCCACGTTCTGTGTCTAAAAAGCTGCTGGAAACACAGTGAGGGATCTCTACAAAACACACGTTTGGTGCCTTACAATCTGCTGTTAAAACATCAACAGGTTGCTACAAAAAAAGCCTACATTTGGTGCTTACGTAGCTGCTGGAAACACAGCTATGAGTCACTACAGATTACTAAAACATCATGTTTTAGCTTAAAATACCCGGTTTTGGGGCACAATCTCCCAGTTAAAAAACAATCACTTTTCGTGGCACTATCCCCGCTGGAACACAACAATGGGTCACTACAAAACGCCCATGTTTGGTAACTAAGAAGCACAATCTTGGCAGGAAATGCAGCATTATCTCATTAAAAAACAATCACTTTTCATGGCACTAGCCCTGCTGGAAAAACAGCACAGTTTTCCATGGAACGCCCATGTTTGGTGCCTAAAAAGCCGCTGGAAAGACAGCAATGACTCACTAAAGAACAAACACTTCTGTTGTCTGTTGGTTTTGAACAGTGTTCTGCAGCTCACCGGATGTCCCTCCTAGATGGCACGCCATCAACCGTCCCCTCCACCTGACAATGACAAAGCCAGCTCACAAACTTCCACTTTAGAAATGTTGATATGAACATAAACATGCAAATGTAACATATTTGTTGTTTGCAGGGATGTACAGTGTCAACATTTTCTTCTTGCAACTGGGTTGAAAGGTCACCAATGGGTGCCATAAAAACAGTATTTAGAAAGGGATCAGCTACCACACTGTCTAGTTCAGCGTTTTGCATGTACATGTATGAAAAACAAAATTTCTGTACCAAATACCAACTCTTAATTGTTGGTATTAACTGTGATGTGCTCAGTATTTTATTATAAGCCTGATAAATAAAGTGTTTATTGATGGAACCAGCTTCAAAACTGTCGCCATTTCCAGTGATTAAAAGTAATTTACAGCATCATACACTCTGAAATGGAGACAAAAAAGAATCCTGACAGTCGGAAGTCTCTTCCAGCTGCAGTGTACCACATTCCTTCAAGGAAAAACTGACACCGACACACATCCCAGTGAGCCTGTCCGCCATGACACCTCTCCTCCACCACGCTGGTCAGATCACTCAGAGCAACATAACAGTACACATCTACCAGGCCTCCTCTGATCTCACCCGGGAAGGAGACAATACTTTTCATATCAATACCCTGTCATCTCACAATGTGGCATCTTCCCCCTTTGAAGGCACAGTAGCATTGTTGCAGCTCCTCAGATGTGAAACTCTCGCTTTTATCATCCTGTTTTGGGCAAGGAGGAGAGGAGTGGGAGATGAAGGAAGCGATTTCTTTTTAACTTGGACCCACCAAAGTGGAAAGAAACGGCGTGTTGACAGGTGTGTGAAAGGAGTGCTGCTGGGTCAACTGGGGAACTTCAGAGACCAGTTTAGAAGGCTTCATAAAGTCTCTCCGAAGAGGAGGAGGAGCAGCGCTCGCGAATCAGAAGTCAGCATGGAAGGCGAGTTTCTATGGATGCCTGCACATGCTTTTACCATAGATTATTGTTCCTTCAGATCTTGCCACATAATGAAAGGCTTGCTAACGTGCCACCAAAGACAGCTTAAGACAGAAGCCGGAGAGATTTGCTCCTTGTCCTGAATTACCAGCCAGCTGTAAACTACAAGTCCCATTCCACAGCAGGAGGATCACTCCTCCCATTAGCCTTGGCATAGTGCCGACTGCAAATGTGAGATCCGTGGTCGTCAGGAGGCCCAGTTGGGACAAGACCCTCTGTCACTCACGGCGACACATGTCATAAACTCATTGTCTTGCCATCAATCCGGGGACCTAACCACCTCCACAGCAGATGGAGACCCAGCAGGAAGACAAGGGGCCATGCCCTGAGCCTCTGCCCCACACAGAGTGCACACGGCGGGAGTAAGAGGGGCCACAACTATCGGGGAGCCCCATACCCTGGATTGGACCTCCTGTGGCTACACCTCTGGATGAAGTCCTAATGTTGTCCATGATTAATTAGAGATAAATGTAAATACGCCGTTACTGCTGTGTAAGGAAACTGGCTCGCTCCTGACACGGCCTATTGTCTAACTATTTAAAAGTTTGTCTCTTTCTTCTGCTTCTTTTTGTGTCAGCAATTACTTTGCATCAATCAGTAAATACATAAAAATCTGGAGCCGCAGTGAGCAACATCCCTCCCGACTTGAGGAAATAATAGCGATAAACACGGTCTGTGAGGGATAAAGATGTCTCGCCTCCCCTGAATGGGGACATGTAATGATATTCATAAAGAGATCACCTACTGGGGACACAGGAAAAACTGTTCCTAAGCAACAACATACACGCTCCTACAAGCTACATCCTGGGAAATTTTGACCGGATTGGGATGCAAACAACAGAAAACCCTTAACTAGGCCATGTTATGAGTCTGCTCCCTATGGCTGAGTGTCTGGGTGTCTCGTCTGGCACAGATCCCCCCCGACTAATGATACATACTGTATTTCAACTAAAGACAATAAAGAGAACACAGGCAAGCTTGTGGTTTGTTACTAAACCAAATCTAACCATTGTTACTCAGTTCAAAATGAATTTACAAGTCAAATAATATTCATCAAAGGGTAAAGGTCACAGAGGTGGTACCTTTTAAAGGGACAGTTTGGATTCTTTGAATTTTCCCACTAAAATTAGTGTATATGCAGGTTTTTTAAACACGGGAAACGCTTAAAATAGGCGATCGACTCCCATCACTATTGGACCAGAGTCGGGTACACAGCTCTGCAGCAGACAGGTATACCTTTCTGTATTTTTATGCCTCGGCGTCGGTGATAGTTGTGGCCAGAGGCATCATGATTTTTCTGTCCAACTGTCCTATAGTCCGTCCTATTCTTGTGAACACAATATCTCAATAACTACATAGAATTTCTTCATTTTGGCACAAACGTCCACTTGGACTCAACGGTGAACTGATTCGATTTTGGTGGTCAGAGGTCAAGGTCATTGTGACCTTGCATCCACGTTATTCTCATGGACACAATATCTCAAGGCGGCCTTGAAGTTTGGTGCAAACGTCCACCTGAACTCAGGAATGAATTAATTAGAATTTGGTGGTTGAGGCTCAAAGGTCAAGGTCACTGTGACCTCACAAAACATGTTTTTGGCCATAACTTTGGAATTCATGTGGTAATCATGACAACATTTCACAAAAATGTCTAACAGGATAAAATGAAGAGATGACATTTTATATCCAAAAGGTCAGAGGTCAACTCCGCTGTGACATAATGTTCTGCATGAAACACTTTTCAACGTCATATCTCAGGAACAGAAGAGAGGACATTTGGTCAGATACTGAATTGGTGACACTAATCTTGGGCGTCCATCTTGAAACTGTGCAGATCGTATAGATCTTCTGTGTGCCAGGTTGGAGGTGTGTGTGAAGCCTCAGTGTTTTCACAGATGGGGATGGGTAATTCCTTTATTTTTTTCTGGTGCATCACATTTGACATCACAGACGGAAAACAGGTTAGTAAACTGTAGGAAGCAGCAAGGAGGCCAGTGAAAACGTGAAGGTGTTTAGGTGTTTACTTTTTTAACATTTATATATATCTCACGCAAGGTTTGATCACTGCGTGGGTATTTTTTGATGATATTTTATGGCAGCCAGTCATTACGTCGTACCGACAAAGGGGCTAAAACTATTGCGTCCACCCGGGTTTCATATTTCCAACACTGCCAGTTGAAGCCAATCAGAGCTGGAGCTGATAGATACCCGTGACTACTGCAGAGTCATTTGACCTTGGGGTAAATGCCTGCTTAAACCTTTCTGATTAAATAAAAAAGCCAGATGTTAGTAGGTTTTTTGTCCAGTGGGAAAGAGGACTCTATAGTAGATGTCTGTTGGCACAACCCCAGTTTGCATTAGTTGCAGGAGTGTCAACACGGAAGCTACGCAATGTTCTGCTGTGGACAGGGGCAGCGGCAAATGTGTTTTAGCCACCTGAAAAAGTCTATATCAATTTAAGTGGACGGTATATTGACAACATTTTCAATGCTTTACCTTACCGTCAGACAGCTCTTTCCAACTCTGAAAGACCAGGCTCTGTTGACAAAAACAGTCATTTTGGCTCGCTATAAAACAGTAGCTGACAATAACACAAACAATATAACTGATCGAGGCAGCTGTAGACCAGCAGCTCCTGTGTTCAGCCATGTTAAATTACTGGTTTCCTCAATGAAGTATGGCTTTGAAGCTAGCCATATAACGGCTTCAGTTCCTCGTTGGAAATCACTGTCTTAAATTGAGGTAAAGCAAAAATATTCTAAATATAATTTACACTTAAACTGGTATCGATTTTTTGTAGGTGGTTAGAATATATTTTGTTGCTTCCCTCGTCCACAGCAGTACATTAATCAGCCTCCGTCTCTGACTCCAGCCTGCTTCTCCAAACTGGGTGCATGCCGACTGACATCTACTGTATGTAATACACTGACTTTGGATAAGTACCTCATACAACCCACTTCAAAAAATCCGAACTCTCCCTTTAAGCTCTTTTTAAAAAGACCCGTACAACTTACTGCACGCTAAACGCACACTTTAAAGGTCAAGATTTGGTCAACCCAACTATCTAATTCCTTCTCTCCCCTCCAGCACTCAGAGGCCATTTCACATTATCAGTTGATGAGGAAACTCTGATGGCCCCGGTGCATTAAAGAAGTCTTACGTCCATTTAATTTAATTAATTGGTGAGTTCTGCCCTCAAATTTGTGTCGTGGGATTACTGAGTGTCAGTTTGGTGAGGAGGAAAATCACAAAGCCAAAGAGGAGAGTGGGAGTCTTTTGAAAAAACATGAAAATATGAAACTAGCTCATGAGGCAGTCTGTTGTATTTTCTTCTGAGGATGTTATTTACATCTGGTATAGAAAGGCTTTAGACACTTAAACGCACCGTCTTGCCGCCTTTCGCTGTATTGCATGCATTTAATGGTGTTAGATTAAGTGTGATTTTTTTGTGGTACTCAAATCTTAAGCGTACTTGCTGTTACCCTCTTCATCTGAAAAGGCCTAAAAACAATTACCGTTCAATAATGAGTGATGTTTGTTTCTCCCTGTCATTAATTACAGTTAATCAAAGACAGCAGATGACTTAAAAGCGCCACTCTGCAAAGAGCTCCCAGAGGTCAACTGACAAAACATTATCCTCTGGGTACAGCACTTCCAGGAAAATGATCAAACAACAGCACGAAAAGCAAAAGCAAAAAAAAAAAATACACATTTTTAAAGGACGGCGTGATAGATCGTCCTCGCAAATGCGTCACAAAATTATTAATCAGCACCTCACTACTATTATCTGCTCCCCAAATCAACACATTAAGGTGAAAAATGCAGGCGTTCAAAATCCTTATTTTCTTTCCATGAGGACTCGACCATTTATAAAAAGATTAGGGAAGGTAAAGATGCTCCCTTAACTCTAATGTGCATCAGCTCTTGCTGTCACCAAGTGACGAGTCTTTGAACGGTGTGTCTGTGTATCCAGTCCTTTGCCATGGTTGAGGAAGAGGCCAGCAGAAAGGCTTCATTGCCCTCTTGTGGTGAAAACGTGACATCTATCCTGCTCTGTCAGTCTGCCTTTCAGGAGGCCTTCTATGAATCACAGCATGAATACTGTATGTGAGGATGTTTGTCATATGGAGACCATGACAAGGTAGGAAAGAGAAGACGTGTGTGCAGCTAGAGGGAACTGAGAAGTTTCCACTCTTAATTCTGTGCTCGACCTGAAGAGTTGAGTTTTGATTGCACATTTCACAGCTGTAACAGACTGCGGGGCCGTGAGGCAGGTCGGACAGCTCGACAGTGGGCCGACTGAGAGGAAACCAACAGTGAGGTAAGTCACAAAATGTCAATGTTTTTTCCACTGTGAAAAGTTGTGGATGGTACCAGTGGAAGCGTTCCGTAGCGTCCCCATGTTTGGTCCCCCCTCTGTTGGGGTACCTAGCACACAGATCTGGTACTAAAAGGTGGAGCTGTGAACACTGCAGTCTGATTGGTCAGTAGAGGACGGTCACTCTGCTCAGGGCTGAGTTGTGTCTGGTTTTGAGGCTCATGTAACCACTGTTCATACTGTGGAGAGTTTTATTAGTAAACTGTAACTATAAAATGAAAGGATGTTTTGCTGCCTCTCACAGCAGCTGGAGTCTGAGAAAAAATAACTTCATTCACTGGGCCGACTGCCGGTGACTTTTAAGGTGGAACATTAACTTCATTCACTGGGCCGACTGCCGGTGACTTTTAAGGTGGAACATTTACTTGTAATGTTACTAGTTGATGACGTGAATCCATCAGCACACCTTAAAATATAATTTAAAAATATATATTAATTTTGACTGGATGATGTGAGCTGCATATCTTCTAATCCTCACTTGGAGGTCGCGAAGCGGGCTACAGCAACACTAAACCCCTGAGCTTGCCTGAGAAGGACTAAATGCACAAAGCTGCTATTTTTGAATATCCCATGGAGAGAGACTCTCACTGCAGCCAGTTCTATTTTGTTCTGAAAATGTGGGCGTGCAGCCTCGTTCTGTGGACGATAAACCAGGTGCAGACTGATAAAGGAGGAAATACAGCGAGTGCCATGTCCAAAGGGTTACTGTTTGTTCCAAAGGTACCATACTGAAAATGTTTGGTGGAAACGGGGCTACACTGAGTGAAACACCTGTAGAGGACTCAGAGCAGCGTTTGGCTCGGCTCCTCATCAGATTTACTCTACACTGTAAACCCCAATCCATCCATGGCACAGAATGTTAGTATAAAGTCTACACAAATGCCCCTGATTGTCATAATGACAAAAATTTTATGCTCACTTAACACAAAAACCCCTTCTGAGCTCGACATAGTTTTTTATGTTAAGTCAACAGTTTTTGAGTCTTGAGTTGACAGGATAAGGGCCCGATGAAGACCTGAACACAAGCTACATTCACAGAGGCTTCAATCTGCTAAACAGCCTCGTCCTGTATTAGAACATTACACAAATAAAACAACCAGAGAGCTGAGAGAGCAACAGCAAAGAGTCAGGAAGAAGAGAAGACAGAAAAGGGGCTCCCTTAAGGTAAAAGACTCTGTGGGCCCCACGATGCAGAAGATCTGGTTAATTTTTATACCTTTGTGGCTTCGCGCACCACGGAGCAACTTTCACAGAAATAAACGACACTGTATCCAGTTCTTTTTATACACTCGTGCACACGACCCACCACAAAACCACTACTTGTGATTTTTACACTTTGGGTTTTGTATAAATTAGACAAATGAGACATAATAAGCTAAGCTAACTGCCTGCTGGCTGTAGCTTCATATTTACTGTACAGACACAAGTTCTTGTTAAACTCTTGGCAAGAAGACAAAGAAGCATATTTTTAAAATAAAATGACTGCAAACATTTGAGATATTTTCACACCAGAATCAGTTTGGTGCACCTTGTCAGCTGTGACCTTCTTGGCTGGTGTCTCAGAGTGAGACCAGCCTTTTCTCCTCGTGGCAGGTCGGCCTGAGCTGACAGCAGGTGGTGTGTGACTCACTGAAACAGCGTCAGAGATTTGACGGCCAACTGGAAGCTTCGGTTTTGGACTGAAAACTTTTGTGCGTTCACCATCAGGCATCTCCCAGCTGAGACTGTCCCTGTTCATGTCTGTGGGTGACGTGGTCGTCCTTTCTTTGTGTATCTTACCAGACTGCAACAACACAAAATAGAAATATGATTTAGAATTTCGCACAACATTGTACCATTTTTACTGGATTTAGAAAAGTCAAAAATCGTACCTGTATACTTGAAGGACAGGAGGACAGAATGCCAGGTCTGCTTTTAGGTTTTTAGACCCTCAATATGAAAGACAAGTCCACTCAGGCACCTTTCTCAAACACACAGACACACAGGACAATGAGTAGATGAAGTAAACACATCTAACAACCAAAAAAGGGAATTAATACTTTGTTCCAGCAAACTGAGAGTAAATATATAGCATAAGAACAAAGAACTGAAATTAACATTATTCACTCAAGGGCTAATGCTCCTGGGAACTTCCTGCCATAATTAAAATACAACCATAAACTCCTGTGTCCTTACTTTGGCGTTGCCCTTCCTGGATCCAGGGAAGGACTGTAGATTAATGTGGGCCTGTGAAATGTGCACATTTCTCCCCAGAAATTCCCAGCAGGAGTCTGATTTTAGACTCCGCCGGGCCGACCCTGACACAGTGAACAAAATATAATTTTCAGGAAGCACTACAGTAGGTGGAAATAAAATATTAACACTGTTTTCTCCTTCAGCGAGAACACGAACAAGAAGCATTCTCACCCAAATCCATGAGATTGTCTACGGAAATGTCGACGTTTGCTCCGGTTTTCCTCCTCATTTCCTTTGCTCTGTGTACTCGCCATTCGACATGCTGCTTCTCTGCGGCTGAAGTAACTTGCAACAGAATGTAATGTCTTAAAAACATAAGAGACGGAACAGCTGCACGGATGTTACAGCAATGTGCCTTCGCACAAAGGCTGGCATCTTACTTGTACCAATAGTCATAGTGGAGGGAACATCTGATCAATATTTAAAGCAGGCCAAGTTACAGAAGAGTGTGTAACACCACTACACAGATGGATACTAGTTTTCATCATGTTATTATGAAATCTAAACGTAACATATCGAACTATTTAAAAAGACAACCTATGGTGACTGTTTCAAAAGGTAAGTGACTCCTGTAATGAATCAGTATATTAAATCTCAACAACACAACTTTTGAAATCTTAATCATCAGCCATATCAAAGATACTGCCAGTCCTGACTCTTCAATCGACTCTTCACTGGGTCCCGGCTTGGACGCAGACTGGCCAACCATAACGTAGCATCAGGCCAGCTCAGACCAGGGTCCGACTAGCCTCGCGTCACCAGGCTCTTCACATACGGCGAAGAGCCTGGTTTCCATTCACTCTGAATTTTGTCTGGATTCTGGTTCCGGTCTGGAGAGCAGATCCGGAATTCACCAAAAACACCAAAGTAAAAGTGTTCATCAAAGTAAAAATTTAAATTCTGGCGCACCATCATCTCGTCGCATCCTCTTTCACCGTTTTGACAGGTGTAACATTATCAGGCAGCGACGTTGGCGATGCCATATTGTTGTTGTGGTTGTTGTTGTGGTTGATAGAGCATGCTACATGGCGAGTATCACAGTTTTCTTCTCTCTACCGCCCCCACCGCCCCAAACTTTATCGAAAAAATGCATTTACAACCTACAGGTATAATGTACAAAACTACGATCAAGTGCCTATTAAATAAAACAGACAACTAAAACAGACAATAACTTGTAATACAATTAAATACAATAAAAGAAAAAGGTTAACTTAAGGGCTTGGGGCTTTTCTTGTAAATTATATTCTTTAAAAAAATAAAAAGGTTCACCGCATTTTTATTAGCTTGGTGCTTTTATTTTGACGGAAAGGCGCATCAATCGAATTCTGGATCCTGTCTCTCTCGCCCTGGTTCCGGTTGCTTACCAAAACGACCACTAAACGGCCCCAGACTAGGGTCCGACAACAACACAGCTGTGCTCCATTGACTCTAATGCAGTCGTTTCAGATTTCCTTCATTTTCAGGCTGGTTTTGTGGATTTGGAGCTAAATGTTGTG
>NC_065517.1:37089115-37132492 GCF_006386435.1 Epinephelus moara
GTCTTGTGTGGCGATCAGCAGTGATGTGGTGGTTCACTTTTACACTGTGATCTGTAGCCTATAGTTCGGCTTTAGCTTCTAACTATCTTTGTCTTTTTAACCTGTTGTTGCTGCTGAGTCAGTTTGGCATCCTGGATATATCCTTCAAACACAGACTGTAGACCCCTCTGTCTGCTTCTCTCAAAATTTTGATTATATTTCTTCAGTTAGTTACAGTGCGGTCGCCATGCTTACTCTGACAGCTTGTTGGACCATCACAAAGCCCTGGCTGTAACATAGGCTAGCTCAGTGGTGTCATCAGATGCACGCTTCCTTCTGCACGGTGATGCGGTTGGTGGATGTGGCTCAAAAGAAAGAAAATAGTTCCTACATGAAACTTCCCACAACAAGGTCTGTGGATTATCTTGAGTAACCAGGTCATGATTTCTGGGAAGAGATATTGCTGTTGATTTATGTTTTTGGTGCTTTGAGCACCACAAGCTGAGTGCCATCTAGTTCCATTATATTGGAGAGAAGGCAGACATGTCTACAGCCGATATCTCCAACACTCTGCAACTCACACCAGAACAATCTAGAT
This sequence comes from Epinephelus moara, assembly GCF_006386435.1. Classification (NCBI taxonomy): domain Eukaryota; kingdom Metazoa; phylum Chordata; class Actinopteri; order Perciformes; family Serranidae; genus Epinephelus; species Epinephelus moara. The sequence continues at coordinate 37,089,693 of NC_065517.1, forward strand.
CAATAAACAGCACTACAGGTTAGAGGAAAAATATGTATTTTTGATTTTGGGTGTCTCTTTAAGTAAACCTGTGCATGAATATCTCTGCAGTCACTGTGGTTGCCTGATACAAACGTAGACAAGAAAAACAAAATATCCATGGCAACATGAGACACTGAGAAACATGAGCCGAGGTAAAGAAAAAAGAACAATGGCTGTCTGAAATCACCCCCTCATACGCTGCCTCCACATAATAAACACTTAACTCCATGGTGAATACTGAATTGAGATTGAAGTTATCATTTTGCACCGCCGCACTGTCTGTTCAGATGTGTAATTATTTATATGTAATTATCATGTAAGGGGACAAGTCCAAAATAATCGTCCGCCTATTCACAGTCCCTTGAGTGACTAAGCAAGCTTAACTAGTTGTGTGTGTGTGTTCGACTCACGTTTGGCCCACAGCTTGATGACTCTCAGGGCAAGCCTGAAGTTATAAACGTTTGGCTCAGCCCTGAGGATCTCCTCTCGTACTCTGTAGCCTACAAGAAAGGAATACAATTGGGGCGCCCAGTAGCTGAGGACGTCGGCGGGTGCTAAGTGCTCAAAGGCAGTGTCCTTGCCACAGCAGCCGTGGGTTCAGTTCCAGCCCAGGGCCTTTGTTACATGTCGTCCCTTCTCTCTGTTTCTCCCTTTCATGCTTCAAAACTGTCCCCTCATTAAAGGCGAAAAAGGTCAAAAAATAATCTTTAAAAAAAGCAAAGAATACAATTTTCAGATACTATTGCTGCAGGATTTCATAAAAAGTTGTGATCTTTAATCTGACTCTCACCATTGAGTCCCCTGATGCAGTGTTGATCTGTGCCCTTCAACAATAGTGCTATATCGTAGGCAACTGGACTTGCTTGAGTTTCTTGAAGATGTGTTCACCATCTCCGGGCCATCTTGTGTGTCGTTAGGGTTATATGGGTCCACCTAACCTTAGGGTTCGGGTTAGGGTCGGGTTAGGGTTAGGTGGACCCATCTGACCCTGACGACACACAAGATGGCCTGGTGGGTCAACGACTCACATGTGACCTTAACAACTCTGTAAGGGTTCACACCCACACAGAGTTTAAAGCCCTTGACTCCACACCAGTCTGTTAGAACTGAAGTAGCCTCTTGGATGAGAGGTGAAACGTCTTCAAGAAACTCAGTTAAGTCTAGTTGCCTACGATACAGCACTTATGATTACCATGACCTGGATAACTGAGAATCTCCACACACATAATCAGAAGGTCCAGATTTTCAGGAAGTCTTTTTTACGCCACGTGGGCAAAGACTAAGTCAATCATACAAAGATCAAGACACATGCCAACAAATCTTCGTTGTGGAATGCTGCAGACAGTTTTCACCTTTTTCTTTAGTTAAATTACTTCAGTCCCATCACAGGACAGTTTAATGACTGTGACGAACGCTTCTTCAATGGCTTGAGGACAGCAATACTGTCATTCACTTGTAACAGGCAGAAAAATGTCCTTTAACTTCTGTGCATGGATGGATTACTGACTTGGCCTACCAGGCACAGGCCCAGGGGCCCAAAGTGTCAGAGGCCACCCTGGCCTTCATCTGCAACATGTCAGTCATATTACTGTGAACAAAGGAATACTTGGCACATCTGTTTCCAAACGGGTGCGTAGGAGAGGGACGAGCAGAACACAACTTGTAGATAAACTTCCGCACATTGTCTAACTTGCAAAAAAGTTTTTGGAAAACCTGTTTGCCTGATGAAGGTCTAGTTACAGAAACGTTGCAGCGTTAAAATAATTAGTGTTGCAAGTTAGACGGTGTGCAGGAGTTTTTCTACAAGTCAAATTACTGTAACGTACTAACTGGGAAAAGACTCAAAATGACCATAAAGAGATGCAAAGAGACACAAAACAACCACAAAGACACAAAATGACCTTATAGATGCAAACAACAACAAAAAAGTCTGTGTGTCTTGTGTAGGAGTGGAGGTGGGGCCCTTTGCATATCTGTGCCCAGAGGTCCATTATCTCATAATCCACCCATACCTGCACACAATGAATCACTTGACTGACCTGTATATCTTTGACCTCTTCCTGAGTGTTCAGTTTGTCAGAGAAGGAGGTGAAGAAGTCTTTTCTTTCCAGAAATCTGGGTCTAAGACAGAAGGGATATCAGCTCCTGTCAAAACAGTGAGGTCTATATTTCATCCATTATCTTCACCATGTATTATACATTCATGCTTCATGCCCCTTAACTAACACTTATAGGTGATTCAGGTAAGTTCTCAGGCCAGGACGTATTAGAAATGTATTAACATTGCAGTAACATGTTTTCAGTATCATAATTGGAGTTGTAAAGATCTTAATGAAAATTAGTCTATTTGTTTATATGATGACGATAGATATAGACAAAGTTAGTGAGTCAAGGAAACAGTGGACCAGTCAGCAGATACAGAGCCAAGTTTTTTTCCTCAGGAAATATTTGAGAGCAAGCAAACTAAAAAGAGTGAATATTAGAATTGTATTTGCCAGATGACCGGAGTAATGACTTCAAATCTAAGATAATGTTGCTCTGTGTCCACTGGATGTGTAAAGACATCAGTTTGTTAACAAATTCACCACATCAACTGACAGTGAAAGGGGATCATGTGTCAGTGTGCACAGCTTGTTTGCACTGCCCCCTTGTGGCTGCTCATTGAGGTATAAGGCCATATATTCATGGAGCATGTAATGTAGATTCCTATTGCTGTGATCTGTTAATTCATGTCTAAGCTTACAATTTACCATCATGCTTGAAAATATTTAAAAAAGGTAAAGTATGTGTTAGCCAGATATGTGTAATTAGTGCAGGTGTCACATCTGTCTTAATTTAAAGGCCAGAGAGCAACTGAGGTTTTTTTTATATCACAGAGATAAAGACAAGTTGGACCTGAAAAGCTTCTTTCCTTGTTGTCTTACAGAGATAATTAAGCCCTAACAGAGAGTAAGTAGCCTACGGAAGTCCAGAGTGGCCTCCACACACCTTTTCTTTATGGTAATCACAGCAGGTCAGCTAAACATGCTGATTCTGATAGAAAAATCATTTCAAATGACGAGACCTCTGAAATCTTTACCTTAACTAGACCACCGTGGTGTCTTTGGGTTGTTTTAAAAATAAAGCGAATTTAAGACATGCACTTAGTGATGGGATTTCTCGTTCACTTTGAAGAGCCGGTTCGTTCGTTCATTTTTGTTTTAGTTTTTTTTTCTGTGTGTGTGGTGGGTAGGGATGGGCATCAATTTTCGATTATCAATGATTGATTGTTAAGGCTTTTGATCGATCACAAATAATTTTGATCGATAGTCGCAGTGTTTCCCCTACAATGCCTGGCATAGGTCCAGCGAGCACGGCGAGCCGCCAGGCCTACGAGACCCCTGCCGGACCTATGCCAGGCAAAAAAATCAGAAACAGACGGAGGCTCTCATCGCTCTCCAAAGCCTCGGCGGCTTCCCTTGAGGCCTCTGAAAACACTACGCCATTGAAAGACGGAGGTTTTGCTGAAAACTGAAGCCTGTAACTCTGGCTGGCAACGGTTGTAAACACCCAGGGGTGAACTGCGCATGCGCGCCATTCTTCCTCTTTGGCCTGGGGGGTTGAAGCTCAAAACTGGGGCAGCTGCGCTCTCTTGCGGCGACAGTCTGCACTGCACTCTTTTGTTTTCTCTCTTTTGAAATACTCTCTTATCAATTAATCTATAATTGATCGTTAATTTTTTTGATGATCGAATAATGAATTTTGATCGTTTGCCCATCCCTAGTGGTGGTGGGGTGTTAGTGGGTTTAACAATGAATCGCATTGGTGATTTATCACATCACGGATATTGTGATGTGGACCCAGAGTAGACTCCGCAGATATAAAGTTTGGTGTAGCCATAGCAACAGCCTTTATAAACAACAAGTAGTGATGTGACGTTCACGAACGAGCCGAGTCTTTGAACCAGCTCTTTGAAGTGAACGAGTCACCGGCTGCACTGTCTTTCTCCCTCACAAACTAGTCCCTCTCAACACTCTAAAGAGCCGGTTCACTCGTTCACTTCAAAGAGCCGGTTCAAAGACTCGGCTCGTTCGCGAACGTCACATCACTACATGCACTAGTTTGTCTGGGTTTTTATATCTGTGTTCCAACAAGTATCACAAGAGATACCTATTTATTATAGATCTGAGTAGATTGTGAGGCGGTGACCAGGGGCAGTAAACTTTGCACTGGCACAAGCCACCTCTAATTGATTAATATCAGTGGTGTAGTGGAGGGGAAGCGCAGGTATACAGGGTATACCCACCCATCAATCAAATTGGAATATATAATGGAGTAAAGCCTACCCATTCCACTGCCACTACCCTACTGATAAAGATTATTAACATCTGTGGTTTATCATTTTGAGAGTTTCTCCCAAACCTTTGTATGATGTTTGAAGCAGGAACTAAACTGACACTAGTTATTATTGCTGTGATCATCTTCATTCACCTTTGCAATATAAAGATGTCGTCGACAAGACATCGTATTATGCAGAACAAACTTGTGTTTTAGATTTTGGAGTAAGTCAAAAAGTCTGTCTTTGCAAGAGTACCAAATTCTGCTGGAGGCAATGTTCAGGAATGCTTTTCAGGTTTTTAGTCCACTCTCTCAAACTTCCAGTGCCCAAGACTGTAAATGATGGAGTAAGAGAGTTGCGTTTTGCTAAGTTGCTTTATTGTGCATTTTATTTTCTATAGTTGTGCGAGGACTCTTTTTCATTTCTTTTCTACATGATTGCCACCACACAGAGCCCAAATACAGTTTTCTGAGGTCAAGACCATCATCGAGATGGCCGACAGAGAGTAGGTCAGAACCCGGATATCTTGGTGCCAGGACAGCAACCTCCATCTCACCACGGCATCCGGTCCTGCACCACCATGCTCAAGGACAGCCTCATCCCTCAGGCCGTAGGACCAAGCTCTGAACTCATCACTCTGGTCACTGTCACTTTATATGACATGTCACTTTACCTTTCTATAAACTGTTTGCATCTATTTACAGTTTTGCTAAGCATATCCATTTTACCACTACACATTCCTTTTACATGCTGGGTCCTCACGCTGCTACTAACCTTTATTATATCCTGCACGACTATACGTACTTATATAATTAGGACAGATAAATAGATATAGATAGCTGTGATGAAATACAAAGTAAACACACACTGGATAATATCCCATAGAGATCAATTGGCGTCCGACTGTTCAGAGAGACAGTCATTCTCTCCATGGGTCAGTATGTATGTTGCATTATGTTGAATTTGTCTATGAACTGTTTCTGTAATTGAAGCATTCTCTGACACAAGAATTTCCCATAAATAAAGTTCTATTGAATTGAATGGAATTGAATAAAAACCTTGAACCTTGAACGTCGCGTCACATCAATATTTGTCACTTCGTGTAAAATGGTGCGTGTGTGAATGTAACTGCTGCTTTTATAATCTTTGACTAATTATACAGGTGAACTACTTCTGCAGCTGTTATTTTAATAACAACATTTGCCAAATCGCAGACCGTAAACAACAACAACCTCCTGTTTGTGACTGTAACGACAGGCGACGACATTTCCAGACAGCGCTCATTTCTCCGGAGGACCCTGAACGCCTCGCTCAGAGCAGTGGACTGAGAAGGACGATGAAAACAAAAATGGACATCAAACGAAAATAGCCAGTAAGACTCAAAATGCATTGTCTCACCTTAAAGCGTGTGTGCAGCTAAATATATTAACACTATAACGACATTAAGCCGTTTATTCGTCAGTAATAGTGACGTTACGAGCAACGACAGCTAACTCGGTAGCTAAGTTAGCATCGGTAGCTTAGTAACGTTTGCTAGCTTTATTAGCTCCGTGTAACATCACCGGTCTGACACTGGACACTGAGGCTAGCTTAGCTTAGATATTAGCTAGCATGTAACGGTGTAAATAGTGTCAGAGGAAAGCATCTTGTTAGCCGACGGTGACGCTAGCAGCCGTTAACTGTTACTGTTACTTCACACCCCCTTTATTACTCTGATGGATCTGTCTAGCTGCTGGTAGTGAAGTCAAACAGCAGCCATTGTGTTGTCCCGCAGGACAGAGCTGCAGACATGTTGTCTCAGATGATAGACAGGCTTTTATCTGCGCCATAGCTACAGAGAGAACAGGACTAACACTGGGTTGTAACTGTATAATACTGTTTATAGTGTAGCCATGGTTGTAGTTTCACTGGTGTCCTCAGGTGGTCGCTGTTGTGCATCTGAGCAGGTTTCCATCTTCATCTTAATGATGTCTCTCATTACAGTTTTATTACTGGGACTGAAGCTGGTGTATGTATGGTACGGAAGCGTAATGCATTCACTTGACAAATAAAAAAGCCATGTTTTTCTGAGTAATTTTTTTTCTGTTTTTCGGAGTAATTTATTTATTTTTCTGTTTTTCGGAGTAATTTTTCCCCTGGTTTTCGTGGTATTTTTTTTCTGTTTTTTGGGGTAATTTTTTTTCCTGAACAGGAGTCGAGATACTTCAAAATCTCGCAAGAAGCTCCCACCTGGCACCTGCAAGTGACCGGTGCCTGCGTAAAGTCAACAAACTAATGATAACACCATCTATATGACCTAAAGACAAGAGTATCTCCCAGTGTCTCAAACCCAAAACAAAGTAAAACTGGATTAAACTAAACAAGCGGGTCATGTTTGCTTCCATTATATCGAGCTCTCAAGAAAGGAATGAAAGTGTGTTGTTCTATTGCTCTCATAACTCTTAAAAAAATACTCAGAAAAACAGAAAAAAAATTACTACCAAAAAAACAGAAACAAAATTACCCCGAAAAACAAAAGAAATACCACAAAAAACAGAAACAAAATTACCCCGAAAAACAAAAAAATTACCACGAAAAACAGAAAAATAAAAAAATTACTCAGAAAAACAGAAGAAATGACTCAATAAAACAGATTTAAAACTCATTTAAATTGTGTCATGATGGTTTATATCCTGTGACACCCAACCCTAACCTAGGACTGGGCAATATGAAGCTATTATATCATTACCGAGATATGACACTATATCAGGGCTGCAACGATTAGTCGACTAATCAATGACTAATCGACTATTAAAATAATCGGTGACTATTTGAGTAGTCGACTATTCGGTTTGAGTCATTTCTCATAGAAAAGCACTATAAAAGTACCCCAAAATACTCTTATTGCAGCTTCTTACGTTCACATATTGGCAGCTTTACACACTCTCCCATGACGGTGAACTAAAACCCTTTGGCGTGTTTGAATGCTTGCCTTTACCCAATTACTTGTTATATATACATTATTTATGATTATTGATCAAAAATCTCATTGTGTTAATATTGTCTGAAAAACAACAAAACAAAACAAAAGTCATGCCCACAACTTTGTCGCATGTGTTTTGTTTTATTTTGTCTCCCAGTCCTAGCATTGATGATTTTAAAATATCAAGATTTATATCGTGTATCTGGATACAGCCTAAAATATTGTGATATATTTTTGGGTACATATCAATGAGCCCTACTGTAGCCACAAGGACACTGAATGATGACCCTGCCTAATCTTAAATCTTGACATTTATTTATTTCATCTACCACTTTTTTGACTGTTGGGGCCCTGTTATTGACCTGATGACTAAGCTCTTTGACGAGATATGCAGAGGCTCTGGCTTAACCCTTTGAAACCTGGAGCGACATCTCTTTTCTTGTGCTGTTTTAAGAGGCCTTTCGGAAGTATTTAAACCTTTGACCCCTGAGCAAAGTGGTGCGGTTTCTTTCAAAAACATGGGAAAAAGGCAATGAGCAACTTGGCGAGAACTGTCTCACAATTGCAAAAAAAAAAAAAAAAATTAAGGAAATTATTTAAAAACAAAAACTAGGGAAAAATATAATATTTCTAATAATTATTATTATTACATTTTGAAATTATGTTACAGAGTTATTATAATTTTTAAGCACTCTTTTCAGGTCATTTCCTTGTTTGTTTGTTTGTTTTAAAACTTTATTTCTTTTTATTAATTTCTTGCTAATTTTTTGGGGTCATTTCTTTTGTTGCTCATTGCCCTCTTCCTGTGTTTTTCAAAGAAATCAAGCCAATTTGCTTGAGGTGTCAAAGGGTTAAGGGTCCCTTGTAGAACCATTATGTAATCCACCAATGACTACACTACATGATAGGGCTGTACCTAGGGATTATTTTCATTAATCAAGTAATCGATTAGTTGTTTTGTCTTTAAAATGTCAGAAAATGGTGAAAAAGTGTGTCCTAAAGTCCAAAATGATGTCCTCAGAGGTCTTGTTATGTCCACAACTCAAAGATATTCAGTTTACCCTCATGGAGTAGTAAAGAAACAAGGACATACTCACATTTAAGAAGCTGTAATCACAGAATTTGTACCTTTTTTTCCCTTAAAAAATTAAGAACTAGTTTGGGATTCATGTAATAGTTGACAACTGGTCGAGTAATCGATCACTTATTTTAGCTCTACTACATAATGCAAATTTCAAATAGGGCTGCATGACATGCAACAAAAATCATTTGCGATTATTTGGACAGAAATTGCGATATGAGAAGTGTTTTTAGTGGTATGATAATTTTTGCGTTTCGTTTTCATTGAAAAAAATAAGAATTAAAATGAAGATGATTTAATTTTTGCTGGGATCTGTACCAAACAAGCATGTTCCCTTATGTCTGAGATATGATTTGTAGGCTGGAGTATCTCTGTCGTACCACAGTGCTTCATTTATAATGGTATGTTGTGACACATTTTACCTTTATCAAAAAATTCCAGCTCCTGTGATTTGGATATTACACTTGGCCATATTACGATTTCATTAATATTTCAATTAATTGTGCAGCCCTTAGTTTAAGTATCTGCAACTGAAGACAGAGAAGAGCTCCTGCACACTCTGTCAGTTATCAGACATGTCTAGATAAGGTGTGAAGGGAAAAAATATTACTTTAATAAAAGAAAATTCCAGCAGTTAGTGAGACAGTTTGCAAGAGCTCTGTGCTTTGCACCTCCTCTGATGCACCTGTCATACATTCAGGTGTGCAGAGATTTTGCCAAACATCTTCAGCCGGCATTGTGGCTACTCAGAACTAGTGGAGGCATAAAATTTTAGTTCATACTTGTCACAGTTCATACTTGTTGTTTGGGTTCCTCATATCACTCATATGCTAGATTTTTCCACCAGCAGCAGCACACCTTTTTTGTCCTCTTAATAATGTTTTCTCAGTGTAATTGCATTTGTCTGATTTCATAACAGGCCGTCAATGTCAGACCTCTGACTGGCACATCACGAAGAACCTGAGGGGAAAAAAGAAGTGAGAGGCCAGAGTCCAGAACAATGGAGGCTCGCTATGGTAACATTGTGTTCAGCTCCAAGTTCGACTCAGGGAACCTGGCACGTGTGGAGAAGGTGGAGAAGGGCAGCTCCAGCCCTCCTACTGACACAGCTCCCAGCGGGGGTGCCCTCTCAGGGTCAAATCTCACCCCTGACTATGAGTTCAATGTGTGGACGCAGCCAGACTGCGGCGGCACGGAGCACGAGAATGGAAACAGGTAAACGGCATCAGCATCTTTGTAGGTAACTGTGATTACTCGCTGCACATGACCCTGACACTGAGTTACATTACTTAAAGCAAATCATGTTTTTGTGTTTCAGATCGTGGTTTTACTTCAGTATACGAGGTGCTGCACCTGGGAAGATACTGAAGATCAATGTGATGAACATGAACAACCAGAGGAAGCTCTACAGCCAGGGCATGGCTCCGCTCGTACGCACGTTACCTGGCAAGAACCGGTGGGAAAGGATCAGAGACAGACCCACATGTGAGGTACGTACACACACTCAGAATCTGTCAGGGACAGGATTTAGGCGTCAGGAGCCAGTGAGACAGGGTGCTGTCAGTCTGGCTTCCAGACAGCAGCTATTATTATCTTTCTCATAATGTGTGTCTTCTTCATTTCCTCTGTCTTTTCCTCAGATTATAGATAACCAGTTCATCCTCTCATTCACTCACCGGCTGCTGGAGACGCGAGGGGCGACCACCTACTTCTCCTTCTGCTTCCCATTCTCCTATAGTGAGTGTCAGGAGATGCTGCAGCAGTTTGACAAGAGCTACCCCAACGCTGCTCAACTCAGTCCGAGCAGGTAAAACACACACACAATACATTACCTGTATCTTCCCCTGCCCCTCTAATTTGTCCAATTTCTGATTCACCGATCTCCACCCTCTCTCCCTGACAGCGCCCCAGGCAGTGTGTATTATCATCGGGAGTTGCTGTGCCACTCTCTGGATGGTAATAGAGTGGACCTGCTCACTGTGACCAACTGTAACGGGATGGAAGAGGAGAGAGAACCCCGTCTGCCTAAACTGTTTCCTGACACCAACACTCCAAGACCGCACCGCTTCTCCAGCAAAAGGGTACCACTCAGTCACACACAAACACACAATCAGTGTTCTCTTTGTTATGTGACACCTTTATTGGCTTTAGTGACGACACGTAAGGTCGACAGGAATAACTGAATAGTGTCCAATCAGTGAAGCTGACCCTTCGCCCTTGTCTGTCCACGTGTGTTTGCAGGTGTTTTTTCTCAGCAGTCGAGTGCACCCCGGGGAGACTCCCTCGTCCTTTGTGTTCAACGGTTTCCTCAACTTTATCCTGAGAAAAGACGACCCACGTGCTCACGCCCTTCGAAACATGTTTGTGTTCAAGCTCATTCCAATGCTCAACCCAGACGGGGTTGTTCGTGGACACTACAGGTAAGAGCTGCACATGTACTCACATGCACCATCCTCACGACGTCAACATCTTTTGACTCAGTGATTGGATTAGTTTAAACCAATGGTTCCCAACTGGTGAGTCACAGTCTAAAAGTGGGTTTCAGGTCAATTCTGAATAGGCCTTGCAAACGTGTCAAGTGTGTAAAAACGCACTTTATTTTTAAGTACAGTGACTTTCTGGCACAGAGCTTTTATTTTGAAGTGCTGTTTCATGCTGTAGAGTGAGTGACTAACGGACAGGTACTTTACAGAGACAGCAAACTAACTAGATGACTCGTCCAAACGCAAGTATGATGCTAAATGTATTAAACTGTGTGGACCTCGAACTAATCACTAAGGAGAAATCTGGACCATATGGCTGGACCAGTTGGGAACCACTGGTCTTAACTCTTGTCTTGATTACTACTGCATTGATTTATGTACTAGGGCCGCACGGTGGTGTGGTGGTTAGCACTGTCGCCTCACAGCAAGAGGATAAGTGGTTAGAAAATGGATGGATGGATGATTTATCTACTTCTTGTTCCTAATAAGGCTTGGGAATGTCACACTCACTACTTTGAGAACTCAGTTCTTGCCTATTTTTACACCTATTTTCCTTATTAAACAAAAAAATACAACAATGCACAAATTTAAGTTTCTCTCTGTAAGCAAACTTACACTAAAGCCTGATTCACACCAAAGATTTGCGACGAGATGAAACTGTTTTAGAACGTTGCAGAGAAAAGTTGCAGCAGTGTGAACTGGTCTGTCTGAGCTCAACTCAAGCCGGCTGATGGTGTCACCTGCAACTCAGCTGGTCAAATTGTTGGCGGCTGGTTTTAGAACATAAAGCATGCCACCTGTTTCAACAGCCAGTGAGCTTGTAGTGAAGTCCACTGGTCAAGTCAAAATGACCGCAGACGGCATGTTGGCTTGCTGCAGCAGGTGATCCATCCCCGCCGAGCCCTCTGTTTCTGTCTTCACGGTGTGCCACTGTCAGACGGTGGGTTGCTGCTGCTGCTGCTGCTGCTCACTGTATGTGCTTGTATGTGTTTCTCAATTTTACACATTAAAATGACCAGTTGTTAACCGACATATTCAGACTTCTACATAGAGTTAGCTTTAGTTCTTCAAACTTTGGATGAAATCAGTTTGAGTATGAGGATGTAGTGCTCCATGTAAAGACCGCTTCTTTCATCCCACAGCTTGGCTGTCACAGCAATACTATCTGTGTGAACACTGTGCCTCTGTGTTGTGCACATGCTTACATGCAAAAAAAAACAACTAAGTAGTAACCGTGTTACCTGTATAAGAGGCCAAGAAATCCACCTTTTCGAGGAGAAGTCTAGCTGGAGAAATCAGGTTTCTCTCAGCCCCTACTCCAAGGATAAACCGGTTTTGTCATGTACATGACATCTAAGAATGCAGGCTCCTACAGAAAGCCTGTAAACTGTAACCTAGTTATTTAAGTGCATTAACAGGAGCAGAGGTTACAAGAGCCAGGTCGGATGTCGTGTTGACCCTTTCAGCTGAAACAGGTTAAACCAGCGTTACTGTGTCTGAGACAGTGATGTCTCGAGGCTATCAGTTAACAGTGACACTACTTTATCAGCGTGTCAGGGGACGCTGCCTCCTCTGCTGCCGATCAAACATGTCATGTTGTGCAACTGTACCATCTTCTCTTTCTCTAAAAAAACAACATTATGTAATTAATGCAGAGAAAATGTCACTAACTGTCACTTAGTGTTTGTAATGGAAATTTCTCAACTTTCTCTGGAATTTCTCAATTATGGGATCAATAAAGGTGTATCTTATCTTATCTTATCTTATCTTAATACAACATTCGGACTCCTCCCTCCATACGCTGCTTGTACATACGCTGCAGGCTACTGTACTGTTGTAGGAGCGTTGCATTTGTTGTAATGGGAAAGCCAATACTTTAACTAATACTAATACTTTTAACTAAGCTAACCGCTGGCTCCTGCCTGTCCAACTGAAATTAGGCTAGCTCCACGTCGCCCTTCTTCTCATCCCCTTTTGGAATGAGCTCCGTCTGCTTGCAGTTTCACCTTGCTATGTCTGCAGGGTTTTTTGAAGCTGTGTCTTCGAGTTTCGTAGCTTCCTCTTGGATGTGTGTTGCTTATGGTCTGGCACCTGAGCCCGACCTCACCTGCATGCTGTTATTGGTTGAGGTTACACACCTTTAAATGTCAAGGAAAATAAGAGGAAAATAAGAAAACACAGGCAGAGGACAGAGTCTCTGCCAGGAAATAACTGCCACACATTCTTGGTGGGTCATAAGTGACAATTTATGACTTTTGTATGAGTCTGTAGGTTGTCTTTTTGGAAAATCGAACCAGGAACCCTCTTGCTTTGAAGGGACAGTGCTACCCACGACACCATCCCCCTAATATCCCCCTAAATCCTACACACTGGACCTTTAAATTACACTAAATGCAGCACAATGTAACATGGGTTTCCAAGACCTATCGCAGCGGAGAAATGAAGAATAGGGCTGCAAGTAGTTACCTGTCTCTGTTTTGCAGGACTGACTCCAGGGGTGTGAACTTGAACCGACAGTACCTGAACCCCAGCCCTGAGCTGCACCCTTCCATCTATGCAGCCAAAACACTCTTGCTCTACCACCACACCCACAACCGCCTGCACAGCACACAGTCCAGCCCTCACACTAACAGCCCCACACACACTCAGGCCCCGCCCCTCAGCATCAAACCCGCCAACCAGCATCAGTCTCCGCCCTTCACTGCGCTTGAAGTCAGCTTAAACCAACGAAATGCAGAAAAGGATGCAAATCCTGCGCCGCCAGAGGTTCCCATGGTGATGGAGGAAAACGCCTGGGTCAACACGGAGATGGGGAAGGGGGACCACAACAGCTCATCAAGCTCCACAGAGACTGTAGCTCCTGTTACTGTGGAGGTAACAGAACCACAGGTGGAGGAGCAGGAACAGGAATCAATTCCACCCCAGGAGGGGGGTGTGGCTTATTATGTGGACTTACATGGCCACGCCTCTAAACGGGGATGCTTCATGTATGGAAATAGCCTTCCTGATGAGAGCCAGCAGGTGAGCACCCACCCTTCGCAGTGTCTTCATAAAATGTAAAATAACATTCAGTAATTTTTTTTATTTTTTTTGTGGCAATGAGTTTCTTTTAATTCATGAAAGGTTATGTTTGGTATTTTTCAACCTGGACCCCATTTTCTTGTATTTTTCTGTCTAAGTGACAAATGGGAACAACTGTTTTTGAAAACGGTCAAGTATTGAGTAAGAAGGCTGCAGTTGCTAGTGGTAAAAAAAAACAACTTAATTCACCCGGTTAAATGAGAAAATGTGCTGGCTGTTTATTTAAATGGAGTCCAGTGATTTCACGGCTGTTTCTGATTAAACAAAAAAGACCTTACTCTTTAATAAAAAGGTCTATATCTGTAGGGATCCTTTCCATAATGTTGTCAGACATTAAGAATGACAATCTGAGCCTGTCAGTGGCAAAAACAAGCTGTGGGGTGCTTTCACACCTGCCCTCTTGTTTATCCTTGTTTACCCTCGTTTGCCCCCTCAGTGCGGTTCGTTTGTGCAGGTGTGAACACTGCAATCACACTCAGGTGTGCACCAAAACAACCAGACTGAGACCTTCTTGAAGAGGTGGTCTCAGTTACAAACGAACTCTGGTGTGGTTGGTTTGTGGTGAGAAGGTGTTCCGACCTGGATGTGAAGCAACTGCAGTCACATGACACATTGTTTGGGTTAAACATGAGCATGTTACAGTCCTGGAGGATTATTAATGTGCACCTCCTCCTGTACTGCCTTAATATGCACATTCAGCACATCCAATGCATCAAAACATTGTTTTCTAGTTGGAGCCGCGCCTCGTTTTCAAACTGTATGGTTTGACTAAAATGAACAATGACAGCAATATAGTCCACGATGAGCAGCGCTAAAATCAACCTGCGTAGTTGTCCCTCCATTGTGACATTAGAAAGTGTCACATTTATCTTGCAAGTGTACTCTTCTTCAACGTTTGCTTTACTTCCTGGATTTTTCCCACATGGAAATTCTGACCAATCAAGAGCAGCTTTCTTCCGCAAAGCTTGTAAATGCTGCCGTGAGAACATGAACCAACTCTAGGCAATAGTACAACTTTGGAACAAAATGAGTCCCTGATTCAGACCAAAGGAGACGACTCTAGGTCTGAAAGCAGCCTGAGTGATGTAAATTGGCAGCGTTTATATGCCCAGAGTGGTTACACTGTAGCCTGTTTCACTACTATTGACTGCAGCCTTCTTACTCAGTACTGGACCAGTTTCAAAAAATATTGTTCCCATTAGTCACGTAGACACAAAGCACTGGAAAATAGCATCCAGGTAGAAAAGTACCAAACTTATCCTTTGAATGTGTCCTTGACATATTTGTTTGTCCTCATACAGCAGCCACAGCAGATGGGTACTTTCTGTGTCATAAATCTGAGCTGCTGTGCCCCCCACTTCTCCTCTCTCCTCTGCAGGTAGAGAACATGTTGTATCCAAGGCTGATAGCTGTGAACTCTGCCCACTTTGATTTCCTGGGCTGTAACTTCTCTGAGAAAAATATGTACGCACGGGACAAGAGAGATGGCCAGTCTAAAGAAGGCAGCGGGCGGGTGGCCATTCACAAGGCCATAGGGCTGCTTCACAGGTCAGATTTCAATGGATTTGAAGTTTTGGAGAGTAAAAAACAAGCCTTTCTGTATTGAAAAGAAAATCTACTATCCCACTGTTGAAAGCACAGAGTTCTGTTACTCATGTTAAATTTTGACAAACTTGTCCAGTCCCGGTCCAGCTGCAGAACTATTTGTGTTGGTGGAGCCAAATAAATTACAGAATAAATTCACAAATTATAACCTTTTACCACTTTTTACCGTTAATAAATGGCGCTTGTAGAGCTGTTGTATAAAAGCAATATCACACTCGAGGTCGTGCTGTTGGACTGAATATCAGTACAACCATGATTACATTGGCACTCGGCCTTGTGACCTCATGCCAATGACCAAATCACAGCTGTGCTGATATTCAGTCCTACAGCATGACCTTGAGTGTAATCTTACTTAAATCTGACCCTCAAGACATCTTTTTCTCAAGCTGTAAATGTAGTTTTCAACATGTTCCTGTTATTGGTTTCCCACCAGCTACACTCTAGAGTGCAACTACAACACAGGAAAAACCATGAACACCATCCCACCTGCTTGTCATGACAACGGACGAGCGACCCCTCCTCCACCGCCATCATTCCCTCCAAAATACACTCCAGAGATATTTGAACAGGTAGGAGAACAGGAGTGGTTTCTGTACAAGCATTCCTTCTCTTTCACAGAGGAATGTGATTCTTTGTTTAAGGATTGCAGGTTTTTAAAGTATGTGAGTGAACTTTTTAACACAGTACATACCAAGCTATTGACTCCCTGTCATCAGCTGTGTTTCCACACTACCTGCACGTTATGTTTGTTGTTGTTTTTTGAACTGCAAAACTCCTTTTTTGAACTGCGGTGCCCCTATCGTCAAACCAATGGACCTTAAAAGATGAGGTGCTTGTAACAGAATATTAATCTTGATCACAATTTTGGCTTCCCTCAATTAAATGAACTGATCGACTGTGATGGTGGTGATGCAAAGATTTGTACATTAGCAGGAATGTAGCAGAACATGGAAGATAAATAACATTAAATCTAAAATATTTTGTCCCTAAAATCACAGAATAATTGTTGTAAAGAATCCTGATCTCAATATTGATCAAAATAATCCCAATTATTATTTTGACCATAATCATGCAGCTCTACTTGTGAAGTAAACTTACAGATGTTGTTCATCAGGTGGGGCGTGCTGTGGCGATCTCAGCCCTGGATATGGCGGAGTGTAACCCGTGGCCACGCCTGGTGCTGTCTGAGCACAGCTGCCTGATGAACCTTCGAGCTTGGATCCTCAAACACGTCCGCAACACCAAAGGCCTGAACGCACACATCAACGCTCATCCTCCACCGAGAATACACCACAATGGCAGCAAGGTGTCACCGCCAAAGAGCTTCAACAAGTGAGTTTACACACACGTCTTTATTAAACCCCAGAAACACAGAGGACAAACTTCAGTTCCTCTCGTGTATTTGTCACATGAAACATTTGGTTGATGGATTTCTGTGTTTGTTTTGATCCTCTGAGCAGCTGTCTGTCTGGCTCAGCGTCGGAGAACACGCTCAGCCGCATTCGCTGTAACAGCCACGGTAGCAGCAGCCAGACGCCCTCCCCGAAGATGCACAACTCCCCGAGCTTTACTTTTGGCTGCCCCCCAGCCCGAACACACACACAGCACAACGGCACGCACACCAGTGGACGCGGAGGCAACAAGACACTCGGGCCAGTCAGGGGTAAGATGATCCCTCATCCATCTGCTTGTGTTGCTGGCTGGCATTCTCTATCACCTCTCCCTGGGTGAACCCAGGTGAACGCTTTTCTCTGTTTCTCTCTAAATATCACAGATTCTGTCGTCTAGTTTCTCTCTTTCCTGCTACCATCCTCTCTGTCTGCTGTTGGAGTTGTTAAAAAGGCTAACAGGAGGTTCATGTGTCAATGTTTGTGTGATAAACAGCTTCAGGTGTATTGTGATGGTCGTGTATAATCGGTCTCAGGTTTGGCATTAGCTAGTTTATTATGACGTGAATAAATGGATTAATATCCTGGATCTCTGTGGCCTGGAACATCAGCATGACCCTTGCATGACCTTAGCATGACCCTCCCTGCTCCTGCTGTCTGTGCATACATGTTCTCACCTTTAAAGATTAGTCCCACCCTGATGACATGACATGAGCCTTGTTCCAAGACACCACGACCACACTGAATATTTAGGACAAAAGCTTCGTGAAACAAACTGACATCATTTTGAGTCCACACGTACACAAGTATGTTTTAAAACGTAGCTTTTTCTTTGTGTTTTGACCTTTCGTCCACATGTAAACTGCATTTTAAGTCACTGAAAGTAAACCTTTTATAAAACTCCTTCCAGAGTGGAGATTTTCAGAAACTACGTTTTCAATGTTGACACGTCAGTGAAAACTTTTTGGCTTCAATTTTTCCATGAAATTGAGTTTGAATATTTTTATATTAATTTAGTAGAGTTCGAATAATATTCAAATTTTTTTATTTAAAAAAAAAAAAAACACAAAAAATAAGATGCTTATTGCTGACACAATATGAACGTGACACTCGGATGAAAACACCCGTTCTGACCTCACTGAAGTGCCAGGTATGACCAACTTCTGCCTCGCTATCTGAGCAATGTTTGGATACTTCAGTGCGTAGTTTTCCACCACAACAGTGGATCCTGGTCGGCTCGTAGTGGTGTCTCATTCTGGTAACGTTTCATCTCTTCTTCAAAAAGGGTAGGCAGGGAGGCAGCAGGTGCAACACTCTCCCTGTATGTCTCCCCGGACAGGTCACACATCGCGGACAGTGCAGTGGGTGGTGTTGGCGCAGCGGGCTCCTCCGTCGGTGCCTCTCCCTCCGTCGCTGTGTCCCTCTCTGGCCCGGCTTGTGCGCGAGCCATCTCCGCCCGAACGGGATTCCCGTGATATACAACATTATTGATAGTATTAATTAATTATTAATGATATTCGAATTATCAAATTTAGGTTCGAACTTATAAAAAATATATATATTCCAATATATTTCGAACTTCGAATTTTTTTTGACAGCCCTAATGGGGGCGTTCAGATATAGCGTCCCGCCCCCCGGTTTATCTGGAATTTTATCGGAATTAAACCGGGTGGAGCTCTGAAACCGGACCGAACCGGTTAAACCGTAAATCATCAGAAGCCTAATGCACGATAATATCGGCATGTCATCGGTATCGGCCAATATCGGCTTTAACGGTGCCTTTAAACGGTGCTTGTGTGGATGAGATTTGTTTTTGAGAACAGTGGAGGGGAAAATCCTGTTAATAAAAACACCACTGACCGCGTGGACCAGGCCGGACACCCAACTGTTGCATCGTTTCCCTCGTACAGATTCGGACTTACATGTCGTGGCTCACGTAAAGCGTCTGAGCGTCTTATTTGTCTCGGCACATGGCTCATGTGAAGGACACTTTACGTTTGTATGTGCACCCACTCCCCGCATGTCTCTGAGCTGGTGTGCGTGTGTGTGTGTGTGTGTCTCCCTCTCTGTAGACCCTAAGCCTCAGGAGAAGAGACGCCCCCCCCACCACCGCTCCATCCTACGGTCTCCCAGCAACAGCCACACACCCTCCCGCCCCCCACTCTCACCCCCTTCCTCCTCCTCCTCCTCGTCTTCCTCTGTGTGTGCAGCGGGCTCCTGTCCCCTCCCGGCCTCCGTCAGTATGACAGGTCTGTACTCCCTCCAGTCCCCTAGCCTCTCCACCTTGCTCCCCTCCCTGCAGGCTCTGCCCCGCCCCGGGCTGCTCTCCAAACTGAGCCCCCTGCTCCTTCAGGGCCTCCCGCCGCCCACCAACACTCCAGCTGGGCCCACCCAGGACTCAATCTAACCTGACCTGTGAGAGCTTGGGCAGAGTGTTTGTGTATGTGTGTGTGTGGGTGGACTGAGGGAGTGTGAGCTCTTAAAACTGCCTGGAGTACCAGACAAGGGACTGTCACTACTCAAACGTTCACCTGCCTGGTACTCCAGGTACTGTGGGTCAGTACACTGTTTGATCCCGTGTGTGTGTGAAACATTACTGGTGCTAAGCTAAATTCTCATCAGATATTATGTTTTTCCTTCCACACATATCTGTGTAACGACATGTATCTACAGTATTAGCACCTTAGGATGAATAATAACACTTGAGAGTGCAAACGTTCCTTAAAACTCAATTGTGACTGAAATGTGTTTAAAAATGTTTTTTGTTTTATTACGAACCATGAATCAAGCTTTGCTTATTACACTGTCGGTAATAACTGTTCTTGTGGATGTCCTGCAGACCGGTTAGTGAACGTGTTTAGCAAAGACAGACAGCTGCTTGTCTACGTAACCTCCACTGTCCCTCAGGACTTACAGAAAATACAGTATAGATCTATGGAAGTGTGTTGCATTCATAAAAGACACCTTATCTTGTAATTATGAGTTACTACCTTATAATTAAAATGAAAGATGTAATTCTAAGATCCTAATCTTTGGAAATGCATAAATTTAGATCCATGAAGCATCCAATATTTGTTTGAAAGGATACTTTGCCGATTTTCAAACAGCTTTGTATCATAACTGTGGGTAATGTGAACTGTGGTAAACTTACCTCCATCTTTTCCTAGTCGACCAGTAGTCATCATTTAGGTCCATCAGTGGACTAGTCTCCTGCATGTTTCTGATATGAATGTAATGATTAAATGATATATTTTGGTGGTTTGAGTTGAAGGTGTGAGAAAGAATAGTATCAGTAACATTGTTAACACTGTGCTACATTACAGAGAAATACAAAACCGTACTAATGAACCTTCATTAATATAGGCCTATATTTTATCTACAAGTGCACGTCACACACTGAGCGAGCCGCCTGTTAATGACGCTGTGGGCTAATGGGCATGTAGCTACTTCCATGTTTCAGATGATACGTCATGTTTGTAGTCGACCAATGAAGATGAGTTTACATATCACCTTGGGTTCGTCCTTCACCTTCTCAAAATGATCCCACACTTTGGATTTCCTGCCCGACATGTTATTAACTAGCCTGTGGAATAACCGCAGGTACCAGCCCTGGAGATTAACCTGACGAGGACACTTCCTGTGTCTGTCCTTTCAAATTAAATTCACACATGGTCCAGTCATATAGGTTTGGATTTATTTTGACAAGGTGCAGCTCCTGATACAGCTTTTGTTTTGTTTTGTTTTTCTGCACAAAGCGACGAATGTGCTGACATACTAATATTAATCCATCCACATTTAGTAACACTGATATTTCCCAGTGTCTCGTATAATTACGAGACAGTAACTCATAACTATCATATAAAGTGTCTTTTTGTGTGTGAATGCAAAGCACTTCAGTATATATCTACAGTTAATATTGGAGATGTTATACTAATGGATTACACTGAAAAAGTCTCTTTATTCAGTCTGTAAAGACGTAACAAGCTGAGGAGCGTATCATGTTACTGTGCAGATATTTAGGAAATAGTCAGACCTGTCAATGTTAAGATGTAATTCTTTCCACACAGCTGCTGTTTTAATTGGACCTGTTCATGATCAGCTCCAGTTCGGATGATAGACTTTCACTTTTGTCGTATTGCAGTCAGAGTTTTGAATTATTTATTGAAATTGGGTTTGCAGAATTAGACTCAACATAGAGTGTCTTCTGTTCCTGTGAAATCCTTTAAAGCACCTTCTTATCTTTTGTTTCCTTTTCAATGTGTTTTCCCTCTTTCATATTTATATGTAAAACAGTGCAGGCTGATCACACCGTCCACTTCTAGTCATATTTGGAGTCAGTTCAGACTGTAGACTCTATTTTCTTGTGACTGAAAGGATTGTCGTTTATTTTTTTTTTGTAAGCCAGTGATTTATTTCTTCGTTATAAATCTGTATCATTCCAGTGTCAGTCCAGTGCTGGTCCTGACATTATGATGCTCACAGTGTAGCCTACTGCCAGAAACCTCATGTGGACCATCGCTGAGTTGCTTTGGGATAAAAGGGTTGATTTATGGAGCCGTTTGCCAACAAGCAATATCATATCTTTGTTTGGTCCAGCGTGTGAGCAGTCTGACTGAGTCACAGCCGTGCGTAGAATTTTTCTAATATAATTACATTATTTAATTTGTTGTAAATAAATTGTAGAGTTTTTTAATTTTATTACATGTTTCATCAAACTGGTGAAGAAAACGATGATCATTATTTATTCAAGCACATTTGTGTTTTAGTGTAAAGCGAACCTGGCGGGTGCTTAGTCGGCTGTCGATGGTTACATTTATATAATTTGTGGTCAGCAGAGGTGAAAAAATATTATATTGTCCCGGTCTATATGTAAGCCTCATATATCGATTGTGGAGTTATAGTGTTCAGTCAGTTTAATTCAGTTTTATGTGCTGTCATCCGAGTACTTGATGACGGTCTGTGTTTTAGGACCAGCCATTTTAGATGCACTGAAGATGAAGACGCAAAGCGTGTGAGACCTGGAGAGATTTTATGAGCAGCAGAAAAACCAGATTATGAATCGACTGGCTTGAAATAGCCTTAAACTCGCTGTAGCTATCGTCTGTTCCAGTGCATTGTGACGTTGTAGTTATGGTGTGCCTTGCTCTGATGTCGGTTGTAGGCAGTAGGTTTTTGAGGCTCTGCTAATTTTCTATTTAACCAGAACTCTTGGATTATATTTTGGTAGGTCATTCATCCCGCCCCCTCATCTGCTTTGTTTGCCGTTACAGGTTGCGAAAAACAGGAAGAAGTAGTTACAATTTATTTATAATTTAGTGGCTTTTTGAGTGCACAGGCCTAAAACACTGTACGGTTAAACAATATATATACACACATATATATATATCTGCAGATCATGTTCGGACATTAAAGCTGGGGTAGGCAGAAATCTGGAAAAGGTGAAACAGAACGGCAGAGTCTGAAAAAACATCCTCCTCCTGCAGCTCTCCTCTCACTGTCCTAAGCCCCTCCCACCAGACAACCACGGCCGCACTTTGATTTATTTAATCTTTTGTCATTGTAGTGTGGCTCACAGTGTACTTGCTTAGCCCTCGCTCGTTATCAGACCACAAATGAGACAAGAATTAGCCACCCCACAGTCCCTCCAGCTTGCTTCCCACTGCTGTGAACTGCTTTCCAGAGCAGGAGAGCAGGCAGCGGCTCCCAAGATGAACCGTTGGTCAGGGGCTGTAGCAGCTTTTGTTCAGCCAGTGCAAACCCCCAAAATAATGGATGTAGCTACCATGACGTCACCCATTGGTTTGTGGACTCCTGCAGCTGTGGAGCAGCGAAGGGTGGATCTGACTTAAAGCCGCCTACCCTTAATTATGTGAACTTTAAGCCTTAATAACATTTAACAGGTGAGTTATATTAAAGATTCACCCTCCGCACAGTTGTCTTGAATGTAGGAATTAGCTGTGGAGACCAACACTGTGTACCATGCTGCAAACATGTTTATTTCCGCTGTAAAGTTGGGCATCTTAACACAGGGGTCTGTGGGGACTGACTCGCTCTTGGAGCCAGCCTCAAGTGGCCGTTCAAAGAACTGCTGTTTTTTGCACTTCTGTGTTGGCTTCATTTTTCAGCCTAGAAGGTTGCAGCTCGGACTGGAAAATAAACTGTATAAATAGTGGACGTAGCTTCCGTGATGTCAGCCATTTGTTTGTGGACTGCCATTTTGAAGTCCCAAGTTGAGCAATTTGGTCGTCGCTGTCTTTGCTTTTTAGAGCCAGAAGTGACCATACTTGGATGAGAGGTTGGAGCTGTGAAGGAGGGAGAGGCGGGTGGATCAGACTCGCAGACTGCAGCGACTGTGGCGACACCTTGCAGACAGTCTGTCACTCAAGCAGCCCTACCCTTAAATATGGGTGTATGTAATACTGTGTATCCAGCAACTGCTACCACCAGTTTCTCCTCCACTGTTTGCCAGCTGTAAACTTGTTGTCGCGACCACCACAGAACCTCTCAAATCATAAATGGACAATGGGGAAAAGGCGGAGATGACATGAGGCATTTTTCTGCTCTGAGTTGAACTTAAGAAGTTCAGAACACTCCGGCAAAAACACCAGGCGCTTAGAGTGCAGACACGCAGTTTGCATCGCAACATAAAAACATCAAGCAAAAAGCTTCATTCTCATTAACATCAATTACAAAAACATGCCTCCAGCTGCTACAACACTTCCTGTGTGATCAGGGCCTCAAGAGGCCATTTGAAGAACTGCAGTCCTTGGTACTTCCATGTTGGCGTTATTTTTCGGCTTCTGATGTTGCCACTTGGTCACAGCAGGCTGGTGGTCAGCGGCAGTACCATGTCTAACCTGTGTAAACGGCAGCAACAGAAAACTTGCTGATCTGGTGGGGAGTCAGGGCAGTCCATTCCTCCGGGGCTGCTGCCTGCTCTCCTCCTGGCAAATTGGTCTGTAGTCGTGGAGAGTGAGGCAGAGGACACACAGGGATCCAAGGCTCTAGCTAACGATAGCTAGATAAACATTAACATGCAGTAGCAACTGTGAGCCTTTAGCTTCGGTTACCAGAAGGCTAAACTATTAGCAACATTTTCCCTATATCTCTAAAATAACTTTGCCAATACTGACAACGGTCTTATTTTACTTGTTGTCCGACTCTGTTGTCGTTTCACTATTTGATAAATCCGCCTTCCATTTTTGGGTTGCTTTGCAGCGTAGGCAGTTCTTGCCAATGCTGGAATAGCAACTTTCTCTGCAGAATTTTCCGCCATTGAATCAGGCTTTCACTGAAGGGACGTGCACACACATCTGCATTTGTACATCAGCCAATAGGAACGCCCTCTCTCTGAAATGACCTGCGATTGGCCAAAGTCTCTTGTCACGACCTTTTCTTAACATTTTCTTCGTAACAGAGCCAAGAGAAGGAAGTCTAGTGTTGTCTCAGTCCACTTGAATTACAGTATGGTCAAAATTTATATGGGATGCTTGCCCAGTGACGCCAAAATGAAACTGCCTACCCCAGCTTTAACTTAAAGGGGCGTATTAGGACTTTTGTTGTTGTCGCTGATCAGAGATATCAAACTAAAA
Source organism: Epinephelus moara (assembly GCF_006386435.1). Lineage (NCBI taxonomy): Eukaryota > Metazoa > Chordata > Actinopteri > Perciformes > Serranidae > Epinephelus > Epinephelus moara. The sequence goes on from NC_065517.1 coordinate 37,114,224, forward strand.
ATGACGCCAGTGATTCTCTCGAAAATGTTTTCTAATATGGACTAAATGCCTGTAAGTTGAGCAGGAGTGAAACTCAAACTGTAAATGTGATGGTCATGACGCTCTCTGAGGACATAAAAATCTGACTCAGTGCTCCTTTAATATCACTAAGATGACGGTTTTCACATTTGCTCTGCCTGCTGCATTCAACGCAGTGACTCTAGATCAGTGCCCTGACAACTGTAGAAAGTGTACTGTAGTTTCATTCTGCTTTCTCACTGTGAACTTAAACGTCCTGTTTCCCGGTTGTGTCAGTCCTAAAGCTTATATCCAAAATACCATAAGGAAGCTTTAGGTGGGAACACACTGTATGCATAGTCACATTCTCACTAGGTCTCTCTGCTTTATGCTCCTTATGAGAACTGTGCCGTTTCCTTCAATGTGGTGCTAACCTTCTATACCAGACGACGGTATGGTAGTTCAGTGTTTGTCTGTGTAACAGAATATCACCTTCTTGAATGTGCTGCTGTCTTTTACCGCCTCTCTGTTTAACCTCTGGAATAAAAACTATCCCTTTGTGAAGCAACTTCTGTGTGTGGGTCCTCTGCTGTCTGTTGATTCTGTGTGTGTGTGTAATCTTTATATTTCAGCTTCATGTAGGATGTAGTTGGTTATAAAACTTATTGATAGTCAAACCTCTCTCCTGTTAGACTGTGAGTCAAACCACTGAAGTGCTGTGTGTGGGATAAAGAGAAGAAGAATCTGTTTTGTTTTGTTTCCATGAACATGGTGTCCATCTTTAAACATTGTGTCACTCGTCTGCCACCCTCTGTTTCTCCTGTCCTCTCTGCTCCTCGTATTTATGTCCCTTCGTCTGGTTAACAGGCCTCAGCTGCCCAGACTTTCAGGCAGGAGGACCCAGTTCAGCGGGTTGGTCCAGAATGCCTTTCCCCACGCGTGCTGGGCGTGTGGGGAGAGGCTGCCGAACCCTCACTATCACTCATCACCCTGCAGAGGCCCGCACAGAGGTTAGCTGACCATGCTGGCTCACTCACGCACAGCAAATCCTCCTCATTTCTTGCATAATATATATTTTTTATTTTACAACATATCCTACGCACAACATACACTTGGTTTATGAAGTCTCACTGTGATGTCTCCATCTGTCACAGACGACTAAAGACTTGGGGCCTGAACACATCCTGTCCTCCATCAAATTTAGCAAGTGAGTCCAGTCTTGTCTGTTGTCTTAAATCTCACGGGAACATTTTCAAGACAAAGGGGTGTGTGATGATGTAAAAAAGGGTTGGAATACAAAAAAAACGAATTATATAAATGTGAAAAACAGAGCACAATAGTGAAGACAATGATGGATACGTCCACAAGCTGAAGTTCTGGGGTTTAAGCCAGCAAAGACCCTTAGAAGTGAAAAGAACTTTGACAGTTACAACACCTGCTTTAAAAATAACTAACAGGTTTTATGATGGTGAGACAGACCCTGATTCTTTTGAGACCATGTCTCTGCCAGGCCACGCCCTTCTGCGCCAACGCTGTCACCCCCAATCAGTCAGTTGCAAAAACAATTTCAGGCCATGTTTCAGCAGCTTATTACAAATATCAATATCATCAAGTCTGATGATTTTTGGAGAAATTCTCGTCAATTTATGGCCAAATTTTGCACCAGGCCAATGCACTTTTTTTTAAACTGGTGGCGCCCTATGGAAACGTATTGCATTCACTTGACAAATAAAAAAAAATCTGTTTTATTGAGTCATTTTTTCTGAGTTAAGAGAGCAATAGAACAACAGGCGCTTTCATTCCTTTCTTGAGAGCTCGATATAATGGAAGCAAACATGACCCGCTTGTTTAATTTAATCCAGTTTTACTTTGTTTTGGGTTATGTGTCCAACTGATTCTGGAGAAACACTGCAGTGTCCAGCAGATCTGAATGAGCTTTTCGTCTGAACAACCGCAAAGTCTTAAGGTGCCTGCGTAAAGTTGACAAACTAATGATAACACCATCTATATGACCTAAAGACAAGAGTATCTCCCAGTGTCTCAAACCCAAAACAAAGTAAAACTGGATTAAACTAAACAAGCGGGTCATGTTTGCTTCCATTATATCGAGCTCTCAAGAAAGGAATGAAAGTGTGTGTTGTTATATTGCTCTCTTAACTCAGAAAAAAATACTCAGAAAAAATTACTCAATAAAACAGATTTTTTTTTAATTTGTCAAGTGAATGCAATACGCTTCTGTAGTGCCCTCTATTGGGTGATTTAAAAATAATTTTACACACATGGTTCAACATTGTGATGACTGGATAAATATTTTCTGATTGATTTTCTGATCTGGTTTGATTTATGTTATGCCACGCCCATTTTTTTTACATTTGCAACATCCCCTCATTGTCAGTTTAAATGAAACTTTTAGGATATGTTTCAGATACTTATGTGGACATATTCTGCAGGTTTTTTGATGATTGGCCCCAACGTTACGGAGTTAGGTCTATTAATGTGTTGAGCCTCACCCCAGTTAAAGTTAATCGGTCAGTATCTTAAAAATGCAATTAGGCCTTTTTCCAAACCAGCCTCTACAGCCTCTCCCTATCCACGTACACTCTGTTTCAGTGTCCGCCACATTAAGTGCAACCCCAAACCAATTAGTGAGGAGTGGAAGTGGGTTATAAAATCCTCCAGACAGCGAGCCTGTTCAGAGGCGACTTACTGACCATGTGCAAAATAAAACTGTGTTCGTCATCAAAGAAGCTCCGTACAAATACAGTACCGTGTGACTACCCCGAGGAAACTAAAATTTAATATTGTCATACAGATATTAACATCTTCAATTCTACACTGAGTTTAGGATCAAAGGTACACCTCTCCAAGTCTTTACAAAACGGTAGTCGTGTTTATGTCACAGTGAAGTGTTAAAGGAACTGTTGCAAAATGAGCAGCTTATAAACATCAGAATGAAAAACAAGATGTTTACAATAGTAAAAGACAAGAAGTGTCACCAGTGAATCTCAGCGATAAGTTTTATACCCTTTTATGTATTAATTATTTGTTTATTTATGTACTTATTTATCAATTCATTTATTTATTTTAATGGCAAAAGGACACTATGTGCTACTAAATTTCCAGTAAACAGCAGCATGAATCACATAAAAGTGAAACAAATACATATAAAGAACATAAAATGGGAGTAATTTGCTTGTCTCCATGGTTACAACATATAACAACAGCTCCTTTTTCTGCCACAGAGAGGGAAGAGTGTCTCAAAGCTTGCCTCTGTATTTATCACCTACACCTTGATGTAGGGTGCTTCATTCAGCTGTGAAGGTGACTACGAACGGAGTGACAGGGTCTGGTTTTAGGTCGGCCCATGAACAACTTTTGACGAGATTGGTCTTGTTTTGATACACAGAACATTTGGTAGCAATTTGACCTGCAGTTTAGGAGGAGATTTCAAAAATGTGATTTTCAGCAAAATCAGAATACCAAAAAAATCTAGTCATGCGGACGAAAATTGCTCTTTGGGCTTTTTGTAAAGCACATCGAACTGGACGTGTGTCGAATTTCAAGTCAGTCAGACTCACCATGTGTGTTGCATAGCCTTTCCAAAACTGCAGTGTTAGACCCTTGTTATAGCACCCCTATAGCGTGAAAAAAATGTTTGGGAAGTTAAAAAAAAGGCACAAAAACAATAGGATTTGAACCCCTAATTGAAAAGGTGACACATCTGCATGTCACCATGAAACATCACATATTCACCCTGCTATGATTCATTTATAAGGAGCGAATAAATATGAACCTCTCTGTTGCCCGCCCAGGTGTGAGCTGCAACCTCACTTGAGCCGCATCCCCATCCGGAGGGCGGGGTCGACGGAAACCCCTCCTGCACCCGACAGTAAAACGTCCCCTACCAGCATTAACCCCGTCTCATCTGGAGGAAAGGAGGAGTCGGCCACCATGAAGGTCTGGAAGCTGCTCAAACCCGGCCTCCATCGACACTTGTCGCTGTCAGGCATGTATACACACATTCACATGCACGTGTTGTTAGCTGATTGATCCAGAGTCAGTTATCTAATCAATGATTGGATAGTGAGGTACAGGATTCTGCAGATTTGTCATTTAATAAAAGATGGGTTTTACATGACCAGGCCCTTTATTAGTTTGTTAGTGCTGATGTCATAATTTTGACTACACTTTTAGCCACGCTGGCGGTGTAACTGACACTGGATGACGATGTCCTTCTGACAGTTAGAACAGCACTAATCAGACTAAAATATCTCAACAACTGTTGGATAGATTGCCTTCATACTTTGCACTGACATTCATGGTGCCCAGAGGGTGATCCTCTGACTTTTGGCGCCACTGCTCTAACTTTTCATCTTTTGTCTCTGCCCTCTGGCAGTGAGAGTAATTACACAAACTTTTACCTGTGTTAATGACATATGCCTGCAGGTGAACTCGCCACATCTCCTTCACCCCCTGGAGTGCTCTTTACAAGTCATGCAAATATTTGACTGTCGTCCTTCCTCTGAACACTGAGTATCTTTTCTTACCTGGAGCGTCCACTCCTGAAACATTTCATGGATGCAAGGATCTTCCTCCAGACTCCCCCTGTGCTGCCTCCTTCACCTCTGGCTGGATGACTTAAATGAAACACTTAGGGTGACACCATAACTCTGGAATACAACAAAATACTGAAAGTTTTTTTGGGGGGGGCGCTAGACTTAATCGGCACTATGTGAACTCATTCAGCAAGGGCTTGAATGTAACAGACGTTCATTTATATGTTAAGTCCTACACTCCAGCTTTAATCAGTGAAATAGTTCTTTATCCACTTAAATGGCTCGGCACAAAATTTTGTACAGACATTCGAGGTCCTCACACACTGTGTCCGACTGACTTTTGCCATCCCCTATATTCTCTCACACTGATTGAAGTACCTCGACGGCTATTGATGGCCAAGTGAAGCCTCGTGAACCATTTTCTTATTTACTGACCCCACTACATGGCACTTTTGGTTTAAAGAAAAAGGCTTATGAAATGGCAGTTAGTGTGCTTTCCACCTTTTGTTGAACAGAGTACCATCTTCATTTGGCCATTACTTTATAACTATACTGGATTGCCATGAAATCTGGTACAGACATTAAAGATAACTGCACTTTTCTTCTGTTGCCACCTTCAGCACCAAATTTCCATCCATCCGTCTATCCATCCATTTTCAACCGATTATCCGAAGCCAGGTTGTGGGGACAGACGCCCCTCTCTCCAGCAACACTTTCCAGCTCTTCCTGGAGGACCCCAAGGCGTTCCCAGGCCAGATGAGATATATAATCCCTCCAGCATGTTCTGGGTCTGCCCCGGGGCCTCCTATCAGTTGGACGTGCCCAGAACACCTCTAACAGGAGGCGCCCAGGAGGATCCTGATTAGCTGCCTGAACCACCTCAACTGACCCCTTTCGACAAGAAGGAGCAGCGGCTCTACTCTGAGCTCCATCCGGATGTCCGAGCTCCTCACCCTATCGCTAAGGCTGAGTCCAGCCACCCTTCCGAGGAAACTCATTTTGGCCGCTTGTATCCACAGTCTCATTCTCTCTGTCACTACCCAGAGCTCATGACCATAGGCGAGGGTTGGGACGTAGATGGACCAGTAAATCAAAAGCTTTGCCTTCCAGCTCTGCTCTCCCTTCACCACAACCATCCAGCACAGCACTCACAACTGTGCCGATCCATCTCACGCTCCATTGTACTCTCACTCGTGAACAAGACCCAGAGATATTTTAACTCCTTTGCTTGGGGCAGTAAGTCCCTACCAACCCAGAGGGGGCAGTCCACCATTACCATGTCCTCAGACTTGGAGGTACTGACTCATCCTGACCCGCTTCACATTCGGCTGCAAACTGCCCCAGTGCCTGCTTTAGGTCACGATGTGATGAAGCCTGCAGTACCACATCATGCTGGGCTCGACAAACCAAACCCCCTTCCTCCGTCTGGCTGCACCTTGAGATCCAGCACCAAAGTTCAGTTTGTCCTAATACCTGCAAAACTAATGACACTCTGCACGTATCCACAGTTAACGTGTCTTTTATTTCACTCTACAGGTGTATCAGGGAAAGAGGGCGCCATGCAGTTGGCCTCTAAAGCACTGATGAAGAAGAGCCCAGACAGGAGTCTCCACTACAAAGGAAATGCGATTATAGAAACTGCACACGAGCAGGATGAAACAGTGCAACAGGTGAGAAGCGACACATAAAGACTGTGTGTCAACGAATGCTGAAAACATGAATTAATCAAATTAAAACTTGACTTGGCTGTGTGGTGTTGTGTTTGAAGGTTGAGGAAGCTCCTGTGATGCCTCTGCCTGAGACGGTGAACATGTGTGAGACAGTGACGCTGTGTGGAGAAGCGTAGGAACTGCACGGAAGAGGAGACTCGTGTTCGTATCTGCTAAATGTGAACCTAAGTTACTTTATGTGATGAAACCAGTTAGAGGAAACAGGAGCGGGCATTGTCATCACAGAGGGATTATTTGAGGGCATTTTAATGTGCAATACAACAATTCTCATACTATTCAGATTTTTACAGAGCAAACATGGTGTTTTCAACCATAACGTTCAACATGGTCAAACTGCAGAGCTGCCCGGTGCCACTGAGCAGCTTCACTGCAGCAGCTTGAGCTTTAGTGCCTTGCTCAATGAAACCACGACTGTGGCTGAAGTTTTCCACCTGATCAAAAATCCGTAGACTTGAAATATCATTTAACCTTTCAGCTACCGTTACTGTACTTCACATATCCCTTTTTTTTGTAGTTCATTTCGTTGCCTTCTGCTCCCACAGAAAGATGTTCAATGCACTCTGACCAACACTGTAATGCACTAAGTATTTTTACTGTTACAGCAAAGGGTTGATTTTAATTCAGACTGACAAGCACAGCAGCACCTTTATAACCTCCTGATTTCCATTGTGACTGTAGAAACAAATGTGTGAGTGAAGTGTGTATTTAATGCAGTTATTCCAGAAGTTGTTTGTGTTGTGCATATAGTGCGTCTAAAAGGAATTCATCCCCAATGGACTTTCTCAAGGAGGATTTTTGACAACAGCAAAGAAATTCAAATGTGAATTTTAAAACAGTAGTGAGCCCAGGAAGTGCAAATATAAATGAATAATGAATAAGCTGTATATATTCAGTCCCATTCGTACAGTTATCACTGGTCCAGCCAGCTGAATTGTGACTGAGTGTTGATCACCTGTGTGTGACAAGTGACTGTAGCATAAATACACTTGTGCCCGAAAGGTCAAGCTACTTGTTAGAAAGGACGATAATGACAAGGCTACTGAGAAGTACCAATCAGAGTAATGTAACAAAAAAAATCAAGGCTGTACGGCTGGGTAGTGTTGAAAAAAATGATGACACCAGTACCCTTTGAGTGACACTGATACCAGAGTATTTGATACCCATCACAGGCATTTAGTATGGCCTTACATTGGAGCGTTTTGGTGGCAGCTCGGCTCACTGAACTGTCAACTCGGCTGCAGTAGTGGGCCTATTACACATTGCATTAAATATAAGGACGTTTGTAGTGGGGGCGCCCAGTCATTCAGTAGGTAGGACATACGCCTCACATAGAAAGGCAGGGTCCCTGCAGCAGCGGCCGCAGGCTCAATTCCAGCCTGCAGTCCTTCCTTGCATGTCGTCCTCCCACCATGCATCAAAATATTTAAAGTATCCTGTCACTAAAGGCAAAAAAAGCCCCAACAATAACCTAAAAAAACACTTGCAGTGATTATAAACAAGCAGAACCATACAATGTATGGATGTATGAATGTAAAAATCATTTGACGAGTTTAATTACTACTTGGTATTCGTATACTTCGGTGAACACCTTCAGGTATTGTGTACAGGTACCCAGCCCTCTGAAAATCACCTGTAAAATAAGGACGGTTATCGAAAATGAAAAAAGATGGCACAAGTGTAAATCTGCCTACAGCAGGCCACCCTCATTATCAATGTGAAATGGACCCTCCTGAGAGAGGACACCAAATCCCATGTAGCCTGGCAGTGGCTGCGTCTGCCGCAGCCCACCAGAGAACCGTGATGTCAGACACTTTCCACATCATCTTACTGTCACACAAGTGATTTAAAAGTAACAGTCAAAGTAGTGAAACCTGATAAAGTCCAAAGGGTGTGTTAATACTTTTATACACACACTACATATTATGTGTATTGAAAATAATTTACCCGACACATTCCTTTGGAGCTTTTTGCTCCACAGCTCATCAGTGTAAGACCCTGTAATTTATTACCATACATATATATATATATTCATATCATAAATATTTTGTGTAAGCAAACAGTTACAGGACGTGTCTTTATAAATGTAATAAGCATATCCTAAACCCAGTGACATATGGACTGATTTTTACCAAATTACTTATACTGTGACTGATATGATACTGTGTTGGAACTTGAATCAAACGTGAAGTTTGAATAAATCAACTTGGAAAAACAACTCCCTTTTTTTAACATTATAATAAGTCATTGAGAATGTATCTTAAGTGTGAGGCTGCAGAATAACTTTAGAAATAAGTGAAACAATGCAAACGGCATTCACATATTTTTATTAGAAAAAACACTAGTGTGCAATATAACAAAGAAATTCATCTCTTGGGACTGAAGTGGGGAATGTTGTTTCCATGGTGGTGGCAGTGAGTCCCATCTCACCTGTGGGGAGGAAAAGACTGTGAGCAGGTTCACAGGAAACAACCCTGGAAGGAATAGTTGTTTTGTGGTTGAATCTGTTTTGACTTTGACACAAGACTAAGAGAAGTCACTAACAAACATTTAAGTATGGTTCCTCCACATTTTGCTGATGCTCTATTATCAAATGACAACTTAAAGCCATGTACTGAACTGGAAAGTCTAAGTGTCTCTCCATGTGCCGTGATGACCTTTAATTCTGAGTGTTTCATGCAAATATAACACGAAACTTAGATATCGGCAACCACAAAAAAAAAAGATACCAAAGTGCTGAACCATGTTAGCGCAGACATAAACTGCACTCACCTCTCCAATCATATTGGTGGGGATTCTACTCCTGTTTCTTGGGGTTATTGACAGCAACGTAGTGATACAACACAACCAGCAGGAACAGTGACACGCCAAGCATGTTGGCAAATATGGCCAGCTGCACGTCCGTCACCATTCTGCAAAGGTAGAGACATATTAGTAAAAGTGTATGAAAAAAGTATATTGCAAGAAAAGTATATTTAGTCAAGAGCAGATAAAGAGCAATTCAGTTTTCTGCATGCTTTATCAGGTAACTATTAACTCATGTTTACTTTGCATCATCTCTGTCCATCTTTGAGATATGTGAATGCATTTTTTTTTACTTTTCTGTCACTTGTTTGCATCCATTTAAATGAAGTTAAGTTGCACACATGGCTATTTAATATTCACAATAATAGTAGGCATGATATTCATGTTTATGATCTCAGGAAGTCAGTTTTTAATCCTTATATTGGGGGAAAATGCAATAAATGGCTGCCTGGACAGAAGAAAAAATAATTCAAAAACCAGAAGTAAAGATTGATGTTAATGACTCATGCTTATGCTCACTTCTTATATATGTTGATGTGTCTTATGTTCTCGTATTTTCCTCTATATGTTGCTATCAATGTAAAGCATTTTGAGTTTACGTGTCATGAAATGTGCTATGTAAATATAATTGCCATCTGACAGGCAGTGATATGCTAACACCTGACATGCCACTCACTGGATTCTATACATGCATTGTTTGCGTGTGAATGTGAAAATAATCTGAGTTATCGGAGTACAAATCATTACTTTATCAGTGATTACATGGTGACGTTTTATTTGAAAAATCAATCTGCGTAACGTTAGCCTAGCTAGCTAGCTAGCTAATACAAGCAGCACTGTCTGAACTGACCAACACAGGGAACGCTACATATAAAGCTTCAAGAAAATTACAAAATTAAAAATACTGCAATGTTGTTTCACTAATGTTATTACTTACGTTATGACTTAATTTTGGCTTTTTCTCCCGGTTTGAGCGACACTTGAGCTGCTCGGCACAAAACAGGCAGATCGGTCTATAACTTCCGGTCGGAGCGGAAAGCCACGTCACGTTTAAGAGCGTAGAAATAGAAATCTGACCGTAGTGATGAATTAACACAAATAAAACAAAAATGCGACACCTCAGCAACTGTTATTCATATTGTTTTTCTCTAGAGACACAATAATTATTTAAAATAATATAATTTTTTTGCATTCGAGCGGATTAAATTACGTTTTTCCTATTTTTTTAATCGCAAACCTCCAGGCCAGAGGGGGCGCTAGTGAGCTCCGGCCAGCTGGATGCTCACGCTCCGTAGGAGGGGCCCAAATGTTCGACATCACCTCACCCGGCGTGAACGACAGCGGCTAAGCTAGATGGTACTTCGAGTGGGCAGCTAACGTTTGGGACTTACATTTCCAAAGGAAAGAGATATATATCTATCTCACTGGGGAGCCAGACAGCGCCACCATGGCTCTTTACGAATATGTCACTCAGGACCAGCTCGCGGGCTTCGACAAGTACAAGGTATGATTTATAGCATGCTAGCAGCTAACGTTAGCCACTGAGCCGACAGTGTGTTTAACAGCTAGCTGTCACGATCTGCAGGGTGCTTCCACAGCAAACGTGTGTGAAGGTAGCCACAGTGAGCTAGCGCCATACCAGCAGCTCATGAAAACGTCCTAGGAAAATAAAAGCACGGTTTAATGTGGTCATTTACCAAAAGTATGATCTGCTCAGTTTCATTTTGATTGTTTATGTTTGCTGCTATGACCATACTGTTGATGTTTATGCTCCCGTTCTCACTAACCCCTGACTCAATAGCATTCAGGTTTAAAGAACGAAAGTAAAACAGCATTACACTCTGCATTATAAGTCCATTAAATAAAGACAATAATGATGATAAAGGAGTAGTAGTAGTCACATACAGGTGCTCCCTGGATACTTCAGCTGCACTGTGTTTATTCCATCTTATGAAGCGCTCATTGCATCCGTAAAGTATACTATATATAAGAATGTAAAGTGCAGATCTCCTTCAATAACAACCCAAGGCACACTGTAGGGTTTTTGCAAAAAATAAAATGCCTTTTTTTCACATGGCAATATAGATTAAAAAGTGCCAACGACTCATAGGTCTCACAGGTCAGGACAATGACCCTGAGGAACACCTGTATCATCTTATATTTGTTGATTGAGAGTATACTTTACTCATGCAAAGAGCCCTTCACAAGATGGAATAAAAGTAATGTTATTTAAACTTTGCAAAGTCACATCTTAAATGTCAGTGTCAGTCTTTGGACACAATCATACATACATCTACATCCTAGTTATTCTGTGTAACATGGCTGTGCAGTTTCCTACCATGCAATAATTTACAACTTACTGTGCAAAAAACATTTGTAGGCTATATTTCTATTTATTAACAGTAAATATACTACACACCATGTGTGTTCAGTTATCCTATGTAACCATCAGTCATCGACTTATTCATATTTGTACAAGTGAAAGGTGTTTATAGATATATTAATTTATCTTATTTGTATTTTTTTTTAATCCTTTTAGCACTCAATCACTTTTCCATTTCTTCCCTCTTGCTTCTGACCCTTGAGCTGCTGTTAATAAAGTCTTAGCTTAGCCTATCTTTGCTTAGTTTATGATGTTGACGAGTAGTATTTTTATTTTGAAAGTGACTCCCGGAAGTCTGCTTGTTTGCCGTCTTTAGCTTGACATTGGCGCAACTGTGCTAGTAGTTAGCTAGCTCATCTTTCCCTTCGGCATTGCCTGTGTGTAAAATAAGGCTTTACATTTTGTTTCCACACATTTCAGAGAGTCCCTGAATGCCTCCTCTTTGTACTGACGGCCAGTTATTTCGCTAATATTGTGAAAACAGCTGATAAAGTGACCCAAGTAGCTGCTGTGAAGGATAACTCAGTGAAAGCACCCAACTTGAACCTGCACAGTGATGGGAAGCCCCGACAATAAACGGGCGGTGACAAGTTAAATCACTTTTCTGAGAAATTCTTGCGACCACAGAATTGTGTCGTTAAACGGTTTGAAACAGTGTCATCCTTTCTGAATGTTACTGAAATGTTGTGTTGTTTATTTAATGCCCATAAAGATGCGCATCAGTGTGGCAGCACAGATACAAAGAGCCTGTTGTCTTGTCACTGGCTGTGGAGGACTGTAGGAAACAGGAGTGGCAGCTGTTAAAGGACACAATGCTATCCAGTTTTGATACGTGTAGATATAAGTAGTTTATGATCAATATCACACACAGCATATCCATCTAGTTATCATACAAGCAATAGAAGCGATTTTGAAATTGGTCCAGTACTGGGCGAGAGACCAGCAGCAGCAAACCAGCAATGTAACCACTGGGGGCAATTGTGCACCTTCAGTGTACAGCCAATGAAAGCCCTTATTTTTGCCACTCACAGGCTCAGATTGTTAATATAAGTGTCTGACAATTTATAGAGAGGATCCCTACAGAGATAGACATTTTGTCAAATAGTAAGATCCTTTTCAATTAACCAGAAACAGCCCCAAAACACCAAACCCACCAGACGCCATTTAAATTAAGAGTAATTTTAGCGTGTGTAGAGCCAGCAGATTTTTACATCTAACTGGGGGAATTAAGGGTTTATTCCAACCTAGTCTCGCTCACCAGACCTTTCTCAAGAAAAGAAAGGTCTGGCTGCGCCGACTCTCACTTTAAGATTGGAGGGAAAAAAACGCCCCGGCTTTTTTTATTTCTTTCAACCAATCACAATCGTTCTGGGCGGTGCCACAGCAACGGTGCGCTTGCAAAAATATTGCCGAGGGGAAACAGGTTTTGGTGTAACACGCCCACAAGAATATCGCCTACAGGACGCGAACCATGGCAGAAAAATGGCTACATCCCTGCAAGAACAAACACCGCAAAAGTTAGTAAAGGATGTGTTGAAAACTGCTACACAACCGGAGGTGGTAGGGCGGGACTTCAGCGGGTGGCTCGTTCTGCCCAATGAGAGGCTGATCTGAGCAGTCGAAAGATGAACCAAGATGGCTTTTTTCGTTTTATTTTGCTTCTGTCAACTTTGAATGAAGTGTGTTTCATGATGATAAAATTACTGTTTGTTTAAATGGAGTCTGGTGGGTTTGGCAATAGTGATGTTAAGGCTGTTTTGTAGTTGCACAAAAAGGATCTTTGTCCTGGACAAAAAGCTCTATCTCTGTAGGGATCATCTCCATAATATTGTCAGACATGTATAATAACAATCTGAGCCTGTCAGTGGCAAAAACAAGCGCTTTCAGTGGACGTACATTGGTGGTGCACACTTGCCCCGAATGGTTGAGCCGTCTAACTCAAAACCTCTAGTAGTTATTTAGACACAAAAACATGGGATAAATGATCCGGATAAAAAAATACTTGTTACCCATTAACACTGTGCACTGTCAGTTTTCATGCACTCATATCCTCAGTCATTTTAACCCACGTTTTGCAACAGTTCTTAGATCGATATATTTCTTTAGTTATGTATTTTCCTGTTCATTGTCCTTAAATGACTCAGATGTAGGTCGTCCAGACTCTCTTTAATTACCGAGTGAAACTGCTCCGTGAGCTGTTTATCATGCAGGACCTTTTTTCCCAATAATTGCTTTTTAAGTGGCTCAGTCCACGTGTCGGCCGCTGTGCTCGAGCTTCAGCGTCTGGAGGAGAACGAAAAATGACAAATGTGAGTGAATGGATGGACTCTCTTTGACGCAGTGTTTGTAATAAAGGTGCACACAGACAAAAGCACACGAGAGAGAGGGATTGTGCCGCTGATCGTCTCGCTCCGTCTTTAAAGCTGTCATCCATCTTCCTGCCTCTCACATCTGTCACGCTTAACAGAAACCGCCGCCTCCCTTGGTGTGAAAGCAACTTGTGTGTCTGTGTTTGTGCGTGTATGTACAGTTCTGTTTGTTCAAGATGACAGTGTGGATCGTGGTGATGATTAATCACATTGGTTATCTTGTTGATTTGAGGAACAAAGTCTTTTGATATTAAGCAGCATCATGACTCTCTAAAGCCACGGTGGACATTTAAATGAAGTGTCTGAGTTATTATCAATAGGCCTGTAATCTGTTATTGTTTATTTAAAAAAGTCATGATAATGGATCAGACGATTCAGACCAAGCACAAGCTTGTCCAAGTTTGAGGAAGAGTGCTGCATGTCCTCAGATGGCTGTTGTAGTATTAACTGCTTCAGTGCAAACAAAGGTATGTAGTGGTTCATTTGAACTCCAGAGAGTCCACTGCAGTTATGACACCAGTGCAGTTTAAAGGTAGGATCTGGAGGATTTTCAAACAAAACAAAATATAGACATATACAAATGAAATCCTGCTTAATCATCACCTATGGGCTTCTACTGATGTGTGGTGGTGACTCTGTTTGCAGAGCTCCTGGCCTTTAACTGTATTTTGATGTTTTTGTGAGCTCGGACCACTTCTGGGCGGAGATTTCCCCAGCCAATGAGAGAGCGCAGGTGCCGTGCCCGAGCGTGTCCGAGCGTGCACCAGCGCGAGCCTTGCCTGAACCTCTTCTGTGAAGCCTTCTTCCGTACCTCCGGGCTCCGTACACCCGGGAGAGTTGAGCCTGATAGGAGGGGCCAAATTTGAATGTGTGTTTACAAACAGCAACTGGAAAATCCTCCAGACCCTACCTTTAAAATCAATAATTAAACCTCTTGTAACCACCTGAAAATGCAGATCTGAGTCCCCTTCCAAGTGAACTAGGTGTAAGGGTAAAATCTAAAACTAAAAAGTGCTCCAAGAAAACTGGGAGGCACCAGAGAGGCAGGATTTTTATTCTTAATTGGGAAGCTTAGTATAACCAAACACACAAAAATCACCTTTACACACATCTGAACTTGTATGAGCAGCAGAGAGGTTACATTACGCCGTAGCACCCACACATTTTCAACATGCCTGGATAAAGTATCCGAGCCTGGGATCAGGTTTGTTTTGATCTGCATGATGACAGGCCAACAGAATGATCCAGTAAACAAGTTACACGTGACGCCATATGACCTTTATTTTACAAGCTGTAGTTCACTTGCAATGAGATGAATCATATATAAACTGTTTGTGTTTGATAATCACATCCTGACTGATCTGATTTGTGTCTCTTTGCAGTACAGCGCAGTGGACTCCAATCCCCTGTCTGTCTACGTCATGCACCCTTTCTGGAACTTTGTGGTGAAGGTGAGAAAGGCCTGTTGAGCTGTGTGTGTGTGTGTGTGTGTGTGTGTGTGTCTGTGTGTGTCTGTGTGTCTGTAGGCATACATCATTAATGAGGTTTCCAACCGTCTGCTGTGATACAGTAACAAGACGGCCTTATCCACCACCTCCGCCTCCTTTGTATGTCACAACACGCCAGTCTCTGTAATAGCTTGTTCTGGCCTTTGGAGATACCGTGTTGTTCTGAATGCAGAGATAAATGCACTTGAGTGAGTCTGGGCTCCTGTGAATTAGTGCTGGGCGATATGACAACATATAGCCGGAACTAAGGCAGAATCTATACTTCTGTGACACCATAGGCTCTGCGTCGACATAGAGCTTGGAATGGGGGGTTAGATCACCACATGATTCCCGAGCGCGGCACCGCTGCTGCTCACCGCTCCCTCAGGGGATGGGTCAAATGCGGAGAACGAATTTCACACACTGTGTGACAATCAGTGGGACTTAACTTAACTTAACTTAAGCCTATGCCATAGCCTGACATGCACTTCCCCAGAAATGCAGAGACGCAGACCTCCTGTCTGTTTCTGTAAGCTGAAACCATTTCCCTCAGTGGAAACAAAGCTTTTATTTACTTTAATTTCACAGATAAGAAACAATAAATTGTGAAGACAATAAAGCCTCCACTGAAATAGCATTTAAGTCTTGTGTGTGATTTATCCTGGCTTCATATGAGCAGAGGAAATCTCTGCTAGCCGCTGGGCTAATTTATACAATGTAAAATGCCATAGGCTTGTGCTAATAACGTTAGCATGTTGTATTTGTGGGGAAAATGTGTCCAGATAAAGACAAGTGTTTGTCTGTGAATGCTGCGAGTTATAGTGAAGCTGATTTGTGTACTTGTGTTTGAAATTGTCTCTATTAAGCCATGTTTGTTGTCGACCCCAAATTTCCCAACCAGTATCCCCACCTGCGAAGAGTAGAAATGTGTCCACCAGTAGAGATTTGGCAATACAGTTTGTACCACAGGAGCTGTTCAGGGCAGACTATGTAGGAAATCAAGGCTGGAGTCTTGTGTCACCATGTGCTCTTGTGAAACCAGCTATCTCACAAGGTAACGTGATTTGGGCAGACATGGAGGAGGAGAGTGACGCTGTAAATACAGAAACCTGTAACACTTGAAATTATCGTTCTCAGGAACCTTAAAGCTTTTTTTTTTTTGGAAGAATTTTATTTTTACTGTTTTGAGATTTGTTTTTAACTTTATTGTTGTCTCATGTGAAAAAGTGTTTATTGTTTGTGTGGAAGATCACAATAAAAGAAGTAAATAATAAACTGTGCTGTCAAAATAGTCACTGTATTGTGATAAATACTGTTACTGTGATATAAAATTACATACAGAAGATTTTGACCATATCGCTCATCCTTAATGTGATCATTATGTTAAAAGGACCTGGATGCTATTTTCCCATGTTTTTGTGTCTAAGTGACTAATGAGAGACACTCTTGTTGAAATTGGTCCAGTTTAAAGAGAAACAAAAGGCTGCAATGTAATCTCTACTGGTGATTGTGCATTATCAATTTACGTCCATTAAAGGGCTTGTTTTTGCCACTGACACTGTGTGACAACATTTTATCATCAGTGTCTGACCTTTGAGTGATGCCGTCTGTTTGGTATCGTGTGTAACCAAGTCGCACTCAAGGAGAAGTCTCACTCTGAAATCTTGCAGACTTCTCCACATTGTGATAATCAGCTAAATATTCAGCAGTGACACAGAAAATCTTCTAGATAACACTGAGCTGCAATTTCTGTACTCCAACACGACAAACTCTTCCCATCACTCCTCTCCTCACCTCTCACTAATGTGTCCACTGCTGTTTTTCCTGCAACAAGTCACCTCTCATGATATTTCAGAATGAGCCTTCTTATTGAGACTTGGTTACACACATGAACAAACAGACCAGATCAAGCGAAAGGTACAAAGAAACATTTAATTTCTCTGTAGGGATCCTTTCCATAATGTTGGCAGACACTTTAATAACAATCTGAGCCTGTCAGTGGCAAAAACAAACACTTTAAGTGGACGTACATTGACGTGCGGTTCGTTTGGGCAGGTGTGAACACAGCAGTCACGCTCACGTGAAAATGGGGTCCAGTTAGTCAAATACCAAACTTTCTCTTTAAGGCTGTTTATCTATCTTTATCTGTCTCTATGACATTGTGTTTTACAAAATTCACTCCCCTGTGCTAAAAGTGTCTCAGCCTAACAGTTATGTAACTGTCCATAAAGTGTGACAGCAATAATTACTGTCTACTTCTATAATTAAGTTTCAGTATTCTGATGAGGAGACTCTTTGAATGACGTGTTAATTAACTGTTACTATCTTTTTGTCTCTGTCCGTCTCTTCCTCAACAGTTTCTACCGACATGGTTGGCTCCAAACCTCATTACATTCACAGGCTTTATGTTCCTTGTGTTGAATTTCCTCATGTTGGCCTTCTACGACTTTGACTTCACTGCCTCAGGTTTGTCCCTTAAACTGCTTCTTTTTCCCATAGTTGTGTTTGAGCAATACATGAGGGTGTGTTCAGTTTATTTTGTCTTAGATGAGAATCAGCTCATCTGTGTAGAGGGTGGAGAGAAAACTGGAGGCTTCGTGTTGGTGAGTTTATTTATTAAAGGCAAAGTCCATCACTTGCTGACACATCAGTGCCCATGGTGGCTCAGGGTAATCACTAACCCATGACATTCCTACAAACACACACACTGACCTACGACTGTTAACATGTACAACATGATCTGTACAACATACAGTGGTGTGAAAAAGTGTTTGCCCCCTTCCTGATTTCTTACTTTTTTGCATGTTTTCCGCACTTAAATGTTTCAGATCATCAAACAAATTTAAACATTAGTCAAAGATAACACAAGTAAACACAAAATGCAGTTTTTAAATGAAGGGTTTATTAATGAGGAAGAAAAAAATCCCAAAGCTACATGGCCCTGT
>NC_065517.1:37133357-37134936 GCF_006386435.1 Epinephelus moara
GGGGGCAAACACTTTTTCACACAGGGCCATGTAGCTTTGGATTTTTTTCTTCCTCATTAATAAAACCCTTCATTTAAAAACTGCATTTTGTGTTTACTTGTGTTATCTTTGACTAATGTTTAAATTTGTTTGATGATCTGAAACATTTAAGTGTGGAAAACACGCAAAAAAGTAAGAAATCAGGAAGGGGGCAAACACTTTTTCACACCACTGTAAACAGAGAGTGACGCACAGCTCCTTAAAGATACTCTGCTCCATCAGTCTGTTGTCTCATATAATGACTCACCTTTCACACACATGATTGTACAAAATAAAAGCACACACAGGCAGACATGACTCATACTGTCACCTTTAGACTCATCACAAAGACGGGTCACCATGTCCTCACAAGAGTATTTGCTGTCAGGAAATTACACATGCATGTTAATGGTTCACCTAAAGATATGATCCTCACAAGCCACTTTTTCACTACCTCTTCAAGGCAGGAATTTTACACCGTTCTGTTTAAAAGTACAATCAGAGAATGGGGGACAGAGTTGTATCGCCTCTGAGCCCAGACTGGAGGTAGAGACAGTGCCGAAATGACTTCTGTATAAACAGACAAACAAACAAACAGCTGGCAGGACGGGATCGTGGGCAGCACAGTTGGGATGTTTTGACAACATGTCATGCGTGCGACCCACCGCGGGAGATTTAATTCCTTTTTTTAATTCCTTTAAGGGTCATTCTGACTAATTACATAAACTAGTCCATACCCATTGGTAGCTTTGTCACCTTCTACCTATGCCAATCCTCAATGCCTATGTGCAGTTTCACATAGATTGACCACGTCAGTGAGTAGAAAAATGTGGGACAGACAGAATAACTGACTGACAGAATGACACACTGACAATTTCCATGATTATTTACAGCATACCATACCATGACTTAAGGCCCGTTTCCACTGAAGAAGTTCCTGGTACTATTTGGGCGGCAGGAACTTTACAGGAACGTCCTCTCACTCGGCCCTCTCAACCGCCGTGTCTCCACTGTGCGGCAGAGTAGGAGGAAGGTTCCTGTAAAGTTACCGGGCTCTGGATGTGACGTAATCGTTGCGCAACCATTTTGACCGGGGTGACGCGGCACATTTCTTGCTTTTCTTCTTACGACTCGTTTTAAAAATGCGACTCCTCGTCTGCTGAGTTTTAAAAATGCCGGCTATTTTGTTGCTTTCTGTTGACGTCACATCCCGCCTTGAGTATATCCAATCAGGACCAAGTAAACCCCATGCCCCACCCAGGAGTTTTTCGGGGCCGTTCTGAGTACCTACTCCGAGGCAGGGACTTGTTTAGCCCCTGTAAAAGTTCCGGAACTCTGTCCTTCGGGGGTGCTTCCTGCGGTGGAGACACGCACCAACGGCCCCGGCCCCGTAAAATTACCCCAAAGTTCCTGCGGTGGAAACGGGCCTCTAGTCATACCAAAAAATTAGAAGAAAAAAACATTGGTCCACAGGGGGAGCCACAGCGATTGGTCGCATTTTGGCCATTTTTAAGCATTTTCCTGTTGTTATAGCGCCACCCAGTTGCCAATTAGAGTTAAA
>NC_065517.1:37135000-37142707 GCF_006386435.1 Epinephelus moara
AAAATGGCGGAAAATCTGTATAACCAGGAGTTATGGGTTCTTGAGGCAAATTTGTTCCTCATGAGGAGAGGCATCTCTGTGCAAAGTTTCATGTCTCTACGACATACGGGGCATGAGATATGCCCATTCAAAGTTTGCAATTTCAATCGGTTGCTATAGCGCCCCCCTTTGGCCAATTGATGTAATATTGCCTCATCCTCCCATGACCCCCTACCACTGTGCCAAATTTCACATGGATTGACCAAGTCAGTGAGGAGAAAAACGTGGAACAGACACACAGAGTTTTCGTCATTATATAGTAAGATTCTGTAATACTGTGACACAGTGAAACCGCAATATTTTCTGAGACACTTATCATAATGTTAAAATCTCATACTGTTGCAACACTAGTTAGCAGTTAGCAGCTAACTCAAATAAGAGCAATGGCTGAAAATGTCCGCAAATAGGGAAAACAGTGAGGTCTGGGAGCTCCTTAACCTCCGAGCAGAGGATGAGATCAGTGTCATATAACAGGGGTGATAAATGATTGTTATTACATAGTGCTGCAGACATGTATGTTTTATGTCTCACTAGAGGCTGGCGCTGTTGTGTTACATGTTACGCCTGTTACACCTCCTTTGATTCGACAATGTCAGCATGCAGTCTATAATCACATACTGGAGCAGCATGATGTCGCCATCATTTGGTTCTGTGTAAAAATGCAAAGGCGACATAAAGAAGGGACTCTATGGCGGCCTGATAGCGCAATCTCTATGTAAAAAGGCTACAGAGTTCTTTGTATCTTCACTGTCCTCACTGAGATCGATGACTATGAAGTCAACAGCATCCACACTGATGAACGATAGCTTTCTGTAAACATTCAGCACAAAGCATGTGCACCGGATGTGTCGGCAGCTTAAATAAATGGACAATAAATGGAATTGCTCTGAAAGTGATTCCAATGATACCGTTCACCACTGTTTTCATTGGTGTCATGATAGTTGTGGTGTGGCCCATCCACTTGAATTAAATAAATCTGTTAAAACGATATATTTACAGTCACTGTTATGGTTATTTTCCTCGGTGTCGACGGCCCTTTCATCTCTTGCTCTCAATTTCTCTCTGTGATTCATGTTTACATTATTTGTGTCTCAGCTGCAGGACATGAACATGTGCCTAGTTGGGTCTGGGTTGCTGCAGGGATCTTCAACTTCTTGGCCTACACACTCGGTGAGTCCTCACCCCTGCAGCCCATGTGTGTTGTTCTTCTCTGACTCTTGAGGGGCGCAGGGGCAAATTCCTCCTGATGGAATGTATTCTGTACAGTGACTCTTAAAATCAGACTCTATTCATAACCAGTAAGGCTGGAGTACAAGTCAGATATACTGCTCCTGATATCCTGTAGGGTTTGATATATTTAATTCTGTTTCATCACATTTCCTTTGATAAACCAGGTACTGTGTGATAAAGTGTGATTGTTTACAAGGGACATAAAATCCTGCAGTTCTTGCATCAGGTAGAAACTGACACCACATTATGGATTAGCATGATTATCATTGATTTCACTGCTTTGCGAGAACGATTTCGTAGTGAAAAAATGCAAGACATACAGTCTGTGGTTTCAGCTGTAAGCACTTGAAAGACATCCAGTCTACATTGATCAGCCGCAACATTAAAGCCACTGACGTGTGAAGTGAATAACATTGATTATGGTCTTCTGGGAAACCTCGGGTCCTGGCTTTCATGCGGATTCCTCTTGACACACACCACCGACCCAAACACTGCTACAGACCAAGTACACCTCTTCATTGCAACAGCACTCCTGGATGGCCGTGGGCCCCCCAGCAGGACAATGCGCCATGCCACTCTGCCAAAACTGTTCAGGAGAGTCCTGAGGAATGTAACCATGACCTCAAGGTGTCAACCTGGCTTCCAAATTATCCAGATCCCAATCTGATTGAGCTTTTTAGGGGCATGCTGGTACTTCTGAGGTCCTGTGTCCATGCCTCGACAGGTCAGCGCCTACTCCGATCCACAGTGGGGCCTCTGACCTGTCGAGGCATGGACACAGGACCCCTGCGGTGTCCTGTGGTGTCTGGCACCAGGGCGTTGGTGGCAGTTTTCTTTGAGTCCTGCTGGTTGCGCCCCATGGATGTTTGATCTGATTAGGATCTGGGGAATGTGGAGGCCAGGTTGGCCTTGAGCTCTTTGTCACACTCCTCTGACCATTTCCAGGGCAGTGTTGGCGGTGTGGTATGGTGCATTGTCCTGCTGGGGGGCCATTGCCATTAGGTTGGAGTGGGTACTTGGTCTGTAGCAGTGTTTGGGTACATGGTGTGTGTTAAGGGGCATCCACATGAACGTCCTAGCAGAACATTGTATTGTAACAAGATGATCAATGTTATTCACTTCACCTCTCTGGGGTTTTAATTTTGTGGCTGATCGCTGTGCATCTGGTGCAGGGTGCAAAATTAACTTTTTTGTCCAATGAATGTTCAAATTTTACCAGCTACTCAATACAGTACCATTGATTTTTGTGGCTGGTGAGTGAAACAAATTTACCAGCTGCTTGCACGTTTTACCAGACTTTGGCTGGTGGATGATGCTGATTTTGTCTCCTGTCTTAGTGGCATAGTGGTATGTCTTGATATTCTGAAAAAGTAGGACAGTTGAGGCAGCTGGAAGACACTTTCCCATCACTCGCTTGGCTGATGCTATCACTGTCATTCCTGCTGAAAGGAATACTTCAGCTACAAACTCACCATTTGTAAATCAATTAACCATGTCATGTTAGCTTGAATTCATGAAGAAACATGCATACCTTCACAGAAATCAGCAAACATTGATTTTTAGATGTCAGATTTAACAACAGCAAAACATTATCAAAACATCTGTTGACAAACTCTCACACAGCTCCTGCAGTATAATCCAAGTCTCATTTATCCAGAGTCAGTGCTTCCTGAACACATGCATTGTCAATTGTATTGGAGTCTGGCTTTGAAGAGAGTCTAGATAAGTTTCATTTTCAGTGAAGGTTTTAGCAAAAATGCATGTATTTTTGGCAGTACTGAGCGTACGGCTGGATGAATTACACTTAAAGGTATAGGTAAAGGGATAGTGCACCCAAAAATGAAAATTCAGCCATTATCTACTCACCCATATGCCGAGGGAGGCTCAGGTGAAGTTTTAGAGTCCTCACATCCCTTGCAGAGATCCAAGGGGAGAGTGGGTAGCAGCACAACTCCACCTAATGGAGGCTGACGGCGCCCCAGATTCAAACGTCCAAAAACATAATTGAAACCATAAAATATCTCCATACTGCTCGTCCTACAGGCTACAATGAGGCTAAAAACAGAGTTCACATGACGTTTTTCCAAACAACTTTTCTAAAAACAGAGTTCACATGACGTTTTTCCAAACAACTTTTTATGTCGGGGCTTCAGGACACTTGGTCACTACGGACGAGCAGTATGGAGATATTTTCTGGTTTCAATTATGTGTTTTTGGACGTTTGAATCTGGGGCGCCGTCAGCCTCCATTAGGTGGAGCTGTGCTGCTACCTACTCTCCCCTGGGATCTCCGCAAGGGATATGAGGACTCTAAAACTTCACCTGGGCCTCCCTCGGCATATGGGTGAGTAGATAATGGCTGAATTTTCATTTTTGGGTGCACTGTCCCTTTAAGTTTGTAAACAGATGTTTTGGTACAGTTTTGCTGTCAATCGTTGTCCTCAGTCCATCAATAAATGCATATTTTAACCGTTATCTGTAGAGGCATGCAAGAAAAATGTTCTTCATGAAATCAAGGCATGACTGATTTTTGGGTTAAGTATTCCTTTAGAACCAGCGGCTCATGATGAACCTTTGAGGCTCAGTTTTTGGCTTTTTAAAAACCCTTTGATATGAAACAAATCAGATACAGGAGTGCAAGTCCACGAGAAAGTTCCCTCTGGATCCTGAGCTCCAAAGGCCTCCTGTTACCCCCCTAGAAATGATTAAAATGTGCTTGAAATGGGAGATCCCTCCACTTGATGCACCTCTCTCAAAGCTTATAGACACATAAGCTTGTCAGATAGGATTCCTGATAAGTCACAGTGTAAAGATCCTTTGTAATCAGTTTATTCAGTAGTCACACTTTTTTTTTTTTGTTTAAATTTAGATGTTTTTTTTTTAATGACCTGATAACAGTGTGGTTTCCAAGCAGCAGTTACTGTTTAGGTGCCCTTTAGCAAAACATTTCAAGCTTTCAAGCTAATCTGGAACATGATAGCATGACATTCAAAACATCCTGAAACGCCCTGAGTGTCTCATAACTGACCCAAATCAGACATCCGCAACCAATAAGAGTCTGGAAGAAAATGCATCAGTATCTTTGAATTGCATGAATACATAACATCACAAATAAACAAATATTAAACTTATCTGAAGATTTATTGGTTATGCAGTGATGAAGTTATGAGAGAATAAACAGTCTTTTCTGTGTAAGGAAACCTTTATGGCTGCATTCATCATTGTTTCCATGGACACAGTGAATAAACAAAGCTGAAAATTAGATTTTTTTTATCCTTTTTCCAACTGATTTTAAAGACTAAAGTATGTGAGGAACAGTAATACAATATTGTTTATTCCATGTGTTAAGGGAAAACAACACTTTTATAAATATCACCAGTAAGTTAATTTCCTCTTTCGGCAGAGATGAACTCGTCTAGCTTTGGTGTTAATTAATTTGTATGAGCTACAGTACCTAGCTACAGTCTTCTGACAATTATTTAGCAATACAATAGGGTACAGTCAGAACTTGCATGTTAACACTTGTATTTTAAGGCCTTTTAGTCACATAATAAACATCTAGCTGTTTGTACTCAGATGTCAAATATGGTCTGAGAAATCTACTAAGAAGTCTGGAAATTTGAGTCTGGAAAAGGATGGAAATTTGAAATGAAATTGTGTAGGAATGCTGCACACAGCCTGTATTTACTCCCAGCTACTCACTTATTATGTCTGCCTGGTCGACACATCGGCTGACTGGTTTATAGTTACATAAATCAGGCTCTACAGTTTTATGTCAAGCTGCCCTGGTCAATATTTGTTTATAGTGGATGTGATGAATGTTTGTCAGAAGGGTTTTCTTGCAGCAGATTTTTTGGGTGGAGGACCCAAAAACTAAATTAATGCAGTTTTAATTGTATGTAAAGAGACTGTTGTACTCCAGGTCATGAATTTAAATAACTGTTTGATTTAATGCTGGTTGAATGTTCACCATTTGATGCGATTACCTGAGGCATTTAAAGGGTTACTCTTCTTTCCAGCATTGAGTTAAACCACAGCAGCAAAAAAGGCTGCAATATAACGTTATTGGGCAGTTGCACACCAACAATTTACGTCTCGTAAAAGTGCCTGTTTTTGCCACTGACAGGCTCACATTGTTATTGTAAGTGTCGGACATCATTAGGGTAGGAACACGACTGAGATAGACCTTTTTGTGAAAGAATAAGATCCTTTTTGTTTTACCAGTCACAGGCTCAAATTGCCATCGCCAAACCCACCAGACTCCATTTAAATAAATACTAATTTTATAATCGTAAAACACACTTCATTCACAGTTGACAGAAAAAAAAATAAAGCTAACACAAACCATCTTGGTTCGTTTTTCCACTGTTTAAATGATCACCAACTCTGGTGTGGTCGAAATAATTCACCCAGTTAGATGTGAAAACATCCTGGTTGTGTACGTGTTAAAATTACTGTTTATATAAATGGAGTCTGGTGATTTCAGGGCTGTTTCTGGTTAAGCAAAAAGGATCTTACTCATTAACATAAAGGTCTGTCTCTGTAGGGATCCTTTCAATAATGTTGGCAGACAGATAATAACAATCTGAGTCTGTCAGAGGCAAAAACAAACACTCTTAAGCCTCGTTTCCACCAGACACTTGCAGTATGGTACCTTTGGATCAAACAGTAACCCTTTAGACATGGTACCTAGACCCTAGTGTTTCCACTGCAAACAGTACCCTTAAATGTGGGCGGGGTTGTTGCCACTCACTGCTCCGTCTAGCACTCACTGTATTTCCTCCTTTATCAGTCTGCACCTGGTTTATCGTCCACAGAACGAGGCTGCACGCCGACATTTTCAGAACAAAATTGAACAGGCTGCAGTGAGAGTCTCTCTCCATGGGATATTTACAAATAGCAGCTTTGTGCATTTAGTCCTTCTCAGGCAAGCTCAGGGGTTTAGTGTTGATGTATTTGTGCATTTAGTCCTTCTCAGGCAAGCTCAGGGGTTTAGTGTTGATGTAGCCCACAGGAACGACGTTCTGTGACACTTTTTTTTTTTTTTAGCAGTAAAGATTAGAATATATGCAGTTCACATAACACAGTCAAAATTAATGTATATTTTTTAACACTTGAAGATCCACTTATTACTAAAAGTGTCTGTCATCCCAAGAGAGACAATAAAAAGTAATGGAATGGTCAAAGTTGTCACAGTGAAATTTAAGGTGTGCTGATGGAGTCACGTCATCAACTCATGCATTGAGTAACATTACAAGTTAACGTTCCACCTTAAAAGTTGCCGGCAGTCGGCCCAGTGAATGAAGTTATTTTTTCTCAGACTCCAGCTGCTGTGAGAGGCAGCAAAACATCCTTTCATTTTATAGTTACAGTTTACTAATAAAACTCTCCACAGTATGAACAGTGGTTACATGAGCCTCAAAACCAGACACAACTCAGCCCTGAGCAGAGTGACCGTCCTCTACTGACCAATCAGACTGCAGTGTTCACAGCTCCACCTTTTAGTACCAGATCTGTGTGCTAGGTACCCCAACAGAGAGGGGACCAAACATGGGGACGGTTAGGAATGGTTCCACTGGTACCATCCACAACTTTTCACAGTGGAAACAGAAAAAATCGAACTGAATTAAACTGTACTGTGCAGCTCGGGGGAATCAGGGTTTTAATGGACGTAATTGACAGTGCACAAATTACACTACAGCCTGTTTCGCTGCTGCAGGCTGCTGGCTGCAGGGGTTTCACTCCATACTGGACCAGTTTCAAAACTTGTTGTCTCCATTGGTCAATTAGACAGAAAGACATGGGAAAATGGAGTCCAAGTTGAAAAGCACCAAAGTTCCCGTTAAAGGAGATTGTAATTTCAAGATATGGATGTGACTATGCCACACCCATATTCCTCTCCATCCCTGTCCTTGCAGCAAGATGAGTCACTATAACAGAGCAGTATTTACACAGAAAGGTGTGACACTTAAGTATTATAAATGTTTTGACAGGTGCTAAAAAAAAATTCCAGGCTTAAAGAACAACTTCGGTATTTTTCAACCTGGGCTCTATTTCCCCATGTGTATGTGTGCGTATGATTCATGGGTACCACTCGTTCTAAAATTGGTTCAGTATTGAGCCGCGAAACGAGCTAAAACGGTAATGCGGGCAAATGCGTCCCGTATGAAAGTGCTTTTTTTCGCCACTGACCGGTTCAGATCGCCAGTGCTATCTCTGTAAATAGCATATTGTAGCAGCCCTGGGGCAGTGGTGACTGTGAATGAGTGGAGTCAGCTGTCAGTCAGTGTTGGAGCAGAGAGGCGGAGGGCGTCCCGCTTGGTAATGTAAATGAGTATGTGTGTGTGAAGTGTGTGTTTCGCTAGAAGAGTCAGAGGACAGAGTCTTTTACATGCTACCCCCTGGAGTGTTACCGGAGTTTTTGGAGTGCTCAAATAAA
>NC_065517.1:37142880-37153164 GCF_006386435.1 Epinephelus moara
AAAAAAAGCACTTTTATACGGGACGCATTTGCCCCCATTACCGTTTTAGCTTGTTTCGCGGCTCAATACTGAACCAATTTTAGAACGAGTGGTACCCATGAATCATACGCACACATACACATGGGGAAATAGAGCCCAGGTTGAAAAATACCGAAGTTGTCCTTTAAGAGCCACTGAATAATTCCTCTCATTAGAAGGCAGAGTTTTTGTTTCTGTGTGACAGCAGTTTGTAGCATTTCTCCACAAATAATGAATTAAACTTTTAAAGTTATAATAAAAGCACCAAAGGGGTGAACGGAATTTGATCCTTTATAATTATACACAGCTCTCTCAATGACAGTGCCGCAGCTATAGATGCCCTCAATTTTGCCCCGGGCTGTTTGGCAGCCAAATAAATAGTTTTACTGTCAGATTCTTTCTCTGTTTATGTTTGTTTGTAGACATTAAATCTGTAAACCAGAATAAAGTGGGTTTAAAATCCAGCTGACCACTTTGTGAACCATTGAAATAAAACAACTTCTTCGTTGTGGTGTGTATTATGAGGATGTGTTCGCAGATGACTTCCATGTGTGGATGAAATGAGTGTCGTTCAGATCAGATGCTGTGACAGTGAATTGTGAAAGAGTTACAGTTATGTGAGTGTGGGCAGCAGCTATGGCTGAGTATGAAATACTGTATTTTTATTTAAATGTTCACATAAACATGATCCCTGTCTTTTTTCTTTGTGTGTAGATGGCGTTGATGGTAAACAGGCTCGTCGCACCAACTCCTCTACACCACTAGGGGAGCTGTTTGACCACGGCCTGGACAGTTGGGCCTGCATCTTCTTTGTGGCCACTGTCTACTCCATATTTGGGCGTGGGGAAAGCGGTGTGGGCGTGGCCACACTGTATTACATCCTGTGGGTGGTGCTGTTCTCATTCATTCTGTCTCACTGGGAGAAATACAACACCGGCATCTTGTTCCTGCCGTGGGGATACGACATCAGCCAAGTGGTGAGCAGGACGCACAAATACAAACACACACACACACAGGTTAGCGCCGGTCACCTTCATGACACACCGTCCTTCTGATGACTTGATGTCTCGTGTCTCGTCTCCTTCCAGACCATCTCCCTGGTTTACTTGGTCACTGCTGTGGTCGGCGTGGAAACATGGTACCAGCCAGTCGTGTGGCGATTCCTCTACAGAGACCTTTTCACCTTCATGATCATTGGTGAGCTGTGACTCGTCACTCTGAATTCATTCATTCACCCACTGCATAAGCTATAACAATTCATGTCTTTTGATTCTCAGCCTGTTCCTTCAGTGTGACCTTACCCATGAGCCTCTACAACGTCCTGAAGTAAGTCAACTTTTCATCAGCCTTCTGTTCATACTTGCCAGCCCTCCAGTTTTCCCAGGTGACTCCTGTTTTTCATTGTGACCCCAGTTTCCTCCCCGGGTTACAATTCTACCATATTTCTCCTGATTAATGAAAAATGTTGACACCTTTTTTTCGTTTTCCTTATCACAACCTGTTTCTCGCACCGTACAGCGTGTATGAGCCCTAATGAATGAATGAATGAAGCATCCTCGAAGGTTTTTGTAGTGACATTAGGAACAGTTAAAAGAGCAGCTGCGGAGGATCTCAGTGTTCGTGGAGGGACATAAGGTGATAGGGAATCTGTTATACAGAAGGGGGCGATGCCATTAAGTAAATAAAAGGACTTTAAAACCAATTCTAAAAGATACTGGGAGCCAGTGAAGGTTACGTAAAACAGGAGTTATACAGTCTCTCTTTTTAGTTTTTGTTAAAACTCTTGCATCGTTATTCTGAATGCTCTGTAATTTTCCAGTGGCATTTTTAGGTAGGCCATTGTAAAGGGCGTTAACAATAATTAACACGACTGGAAACAAAAGCATGAACAAGCTTCTCAGCATCTCGCTGGCTCAGTAGAGGTCGTACCTTAGCTATGTTGCGTGAATAATAAAATGAAAGTTTTGGTTATTGAATTGAAATGAGTTTTAAAATTGAGATCAGAATCTAAAATGATCCGCATCTAAGACTCTAAAAGGCTGCACTTTCCTCCCCATCACTTCCTCCCTCCTTCTCTGACTCTCGATGGCCCAGGGGCACCCATCGAGTGTGCATGAGTCCCTGGTGCTGGGCTTTCCTTCGTCTGTCTGGCACTTTACTGGAGTAACAGCTTAAAAGTAGTTAACAAAATAATGCTGTTGCAATACTCTCACTTTATTTTTATTCTTTAAAAGTTGTCCGAGTGCAGCAATCAAACTCTCTGAAACTTACATTTTTGGGTGGGAAGGACCCTCTGACCCTGCTTTGGTTTGGAAAGCCTTTTTATTTTGGAGGTTGGCAGTTATGGCTCTGTTGTATTGATGGATTATTGTTATTTCACGCAGCGCTCTGAACTCTTCACCCTGTGTGGTTTTGCAGGGCTCACCGCAGTAACACTCTGAAGCACAGCAGCCTGTACGAAGCCTTCCTGCCCTTCCTCTCTCCCTTCCTCCTCTTCATCTTGTCCACCATTTGGGTGGTCTTCTCTCCATCCAACATCCTCGAGCTGCAGCCCAGGATCTTCTACCTCATGGTGGGGACAGCCTTCGCTAATGTCACGGTGAGTGTCGGCTAATTTCACAACCACACTACATAACTGTCTGTGTTCAGGTGTTGACGTACCTTTATTCATGTGTGAATGTGTTTATTCTGCAGTGTAAGCTGATTGTGTGTCAGATGAGTAACACGCGTTGTCAGGCGATGAGCTGGCTGTTGCTGCCCATGGCGACAGTGGTGTTGCTAGCGGTGACCGGGGTGGTCGCCAACGATACCATACTCTTGTATCTGTGGACAGCTGCTGTCATACTAGCACACATACACTACGGCGTGTCAGTGGTAAGAACACACAAATACACACATGCATACGCACACAGTACCTCTGTTTAAATAAAGAAATTAAAGTCATGTCAGCTAAAATTACCTTTTTAAAGTATTTTGAAACAAAACTCCTAGATCAGAGGGTTGCAGAGTTTTAATGAGTGAGTGCCAGTTGAGTGAGGATGGATGGATGGATGGATGGATGGATAAATGTGGTGAGCACTTTGAGCAGTTGAAAGACAGTTCATCCATTTACCATCATATGGTCAAGGGTTGCACAGGAGAAGTGCACACACTATCACTTTTTAATACCCATGACATTTTTATGACATACTATGACATTTTTTTAACGTTTGTATGATGTTAAACTATGAAGTTTTTTCTTCTTTTATGACATGCTATACTATGACATTTTTTGACATTTTTTCTGACATGCTATACTATGGCGTTTGACATTTACGACCTGCTATACTATAACTTTTTTTTTTTTTTACATTTTACCATGTGATACTATGACATTTTTTGACAAGCTACACTGACATTTTTTGGATTTTTGACATACTATACTATACTATGATATAGTATACTTTTTTTTTTACATTTTTACAAAATGCTCTACTATGATTTTTTTTTTTTGACATTTTTTTGACATGCTATACTATACTGTTTTTGTTTTTTTTTTTGACATTTTTTTGACATGCTATACTATACTGTTTTTGTCATGCTGTACTGTGACATTTTCTGACTTTTTTTTAACATGCTATGCTATCATATTTTGACATTTTTTAGACATGCTGTACTATTGGCATTTTTACGACATGTTATACTATACTATGTTATACCATTTTTTTAATGTGTTATGCTTTGACATTTTTATGATATCTTTTTGATGTTATGTTGTGACATTTATATATCATATACATGACATTACTATGACAATTCTAAGGACATATTATAGACATGCTGTACAAAATAGCTATTTATTCTGGGGTTGTTTGTTTGTTTTTTTTGTTTTTTTTTCGTATCTAGGTACAACAGCTTAGCAACCACTTCAACATCTTGGCCTTCTCCCTGAAGAAGCCCAACAGTGACTGACAGGAGGAGGAACGAATCGGCTTGAAAGAAGCAGAGGTTTAAGCTCCTCTGCTTATCGACACTTCACTCTCATCACCACGGAAACCGCATCCCCTCCCCTCCATCCAAGAGGACACTGCAAGTGGAATGGACTGTGGCCCCGTTTTCCACTGTCTCCAAACACACCCAGACAACAAACACACACATTCCTTAACAACCAACCAACCTCTGGTCTCTGCGATGGGGCGGGCCCAGGGGCTCTGGCTTCCGTCATTGGTGATTGGCTAACTTGGTTGAGCCAATGAGGTGCAATTGTTTCCTACGGAAATGTGCTTCAGTCATGAGGACAGGAGCCATGCAAACACACACGCACACACACATGTACATACATGACTCTGCTTTCGTGCAGATAATTTATATCTCATGGCAGGTATTTAAAACAAACACAGCCACACACACACACACACACATTCACAGTTACACTCACTTAGTATTATGAATGTATAATATGCCTTGGGGAAACGCCATTTAAGTTTTATTATATTAACAGGAATGCCTCAAGTAGTGTCGTTTAAACCTGACCAAACCTCTAAATAGTGGCCGCACATCCACAGCTGTGTCCAGAGTTTAAAGGTTCAGTCACTTTTTGTTTTAATCATGGGATGATTTCAGTTTGAAATCCCAGTGATATGTGTTAATATCTATATATATACTGTATGTGTTAAAGGGGTTTGGGGCATTTTATTTTCAAACTGAAATGAAAGCTAAAAAAAAGATTAGTCCTGTAAAACATTGTATAAATTTCCCTCTAATTATTTCCACATTCTGCTCTGCAATGACGGTTATCACGAGTGAACAGAGTTGGATTTTGACTAACCAGGGCAAGAACTGACCAGGTTGACCTCTGACCTTCTGAGCTCTTACTAACCTTCCACTTGGACCTCTGACAGAGCACTGGCCTCCGGCTCTCCCTACCCTCCGAGGTGTCGTGTCTTCATGCTGATTCGTTCTGTTTTATTTTTTTACTTTTTTTTTTTTTTTTTTACATACGTGGAGTATTTTGTTTATCTGTTGCCATGGCAGTAGTTTGTGGTTTTAGTTGCGCAGCGCTTGAATGAAGAGTGCGTCCAAAAACCGTCATCGGAGCGGACTCACTCTGAGGGAACAAGCCGTCGCACAGGATGCCACAAACGCCACAACACCACCTGGTGTCACACTGCTCTCACAGATATTATCACACCTTTTCTACTGTCTGTCAGAGAACTGTTTCTGTCTGTTTAACACTGTTTGTCTGTGTGTGATGCAAATTATGTTTTAAATGGAGAAAGAGCATATTCAGCAGTGGCTGCGGACTGGACTCCTCATCAAACAGGGATCTGACAGGGCTTACCGATCATTTGTGTCACCTCCCACTGCAAACATTTTCTTAATGTTACAATGGGGACAGTTTGTCAGTTTGGAGGAAGTATGTTCTTTTGTGTGTAACTTGTCTCTCTGAAGTGACTAATCTTGTCTGTCTGCAAGGACTCTCCCAGACCTTCAGTATCTGTTGACAAAGTAAAAACAAAAGTAAGAGTTTCACATTGCAAGCTTGGCCTGATTGGAAGTTAAATGATCAATACGGAGCCGAGACGAAGGGATGAAGTGTTTGGGATTTCTACAATTGGGAGTTATGTGTCTGTTATGCGAGTCTGACTTTAAAGTCACAGTAACAATCATCTCATATACTGTAAAAGTGTGACGATATTTTATGATTAAAGGTACATTAGACACTGGGGATGAAATATATGAAAATGTACTTAGAGCTTAGTTTTACATTTGAAGTACAAAACTTTTGTTATTGAACACTGAACATAAAACTGCAGCTACGACCCTGTAGAGTCTCTGTAGTGCCGTCATGACTGGGAGAAACTATAAGATCCAACTTTACTGCCACGACACCCAGTAACTTGTCCCAGGTTGGTTTCCAGTACCAACTGGGGAACGCTCGCTTGCAGTCGTAAGCACATAAATAGTTGAAATTTGATTTGCCCCTCATCTGTGACTTTGGAGACCGTAGATTGTAGTGACGTGAAAACAACTGTGAGATTTCGCCACCGAAAATGTTTTCCGGTGACTGTCTGGGTATGTGCAGATTCATGTGTACAAGTCTGTTAATGTATGGGTGTATACTCTGTATGTGTGGGTATCTGTGTAAATACATATATTATTTCTTTGTTTTTATTTTATTTTCTAAACCACAAATGGGATTGTTATCCAGTAGGCCGCGGGGCAGGTGTGTCGGCTCCGAACCCTGCAAAGCTACGGACTGTCTGTAGCAGATCCTAGATCTGACCACATGGTTTTTGTTTTGTTTTTTGGTTTTTATAATTCTGATTTTGCAGTTCTATTGGCTGATTGGATCTGGTCTTTTCTCTGGGATAGTTTGGAAAGGGGACGAGCTCTGGAACACTGCGTACAATGTTAAATGCAACAAGGGATTTCATATATCAACAGGAAAATGTTAGCTGGGTGAGAAAATGTGTGCCAACGAACAAAAATCAGGCAGAAACAGCAGAACAACCCATGAAACAAGTGAAACTCATGCAGCTCAATTCATCACTTTGCTTTGGATACAATTTTAAAATTTCTGAGCTACTTTTTTGGGCATTTTTTTGTAGTGTGCTCCTCAGCTTCACTCAGTTCTTTCTAGAAAAACAGTCTTAACCTCCTCTCCATCCTGGATCAACAAACCAAGCTGTTCAAATTGTGACTAAGTTGTTGTTAAATGCTGCCCTGACAAACAGTCCAGGGCTTCAGTGTGGCTACTTGTGATGTTGTATTTAACCGGTGAAAGAGAGGGCGGTCCAGAAACAAATAAAAGTGAATTTCCTTTAACCACTACTGTGTTGTAGCCAGAAATGTGAACTCTTACAATGCTTTTCTTTAAGGTTGAGTGAATGTAAAGTTCCTTTTAGAGCCACAAGAGACCAGCAGAGAGCAGCTTTATGTACTCTGCATATTATATTTCTTCCCTTAATGAGTACTTACAAACTTTCACTTCTCTACATTGCTTACATTTCTTACAAAATATTTGCAGCTGCATTAACGTGCTTCTTAAACTACCTTTTCTTTTCACACACACACATCACAATATAACACACACCTCCCATTTGAAGCACATGTAGCAACACATGCCCGCAATATCTGGGCATGTTTCGGTGAATATGCATTCAAAGTCAACAATATTTGTGTTTTGAAACTTTAACATAAGGAAATACAAATAGAAGTCGACTAAAAACCTGAAAAAAGATTTGCCATAAGTCTATCAAACTTTCTAAAGTTTTCCCAGAAACCAAAGTTCGTCTTCAACTCAGTGCAGAAAAGGAGGAGTTACATACAGTAATGCTTGCACTAACATCCATGATCAAAACCATCCTATGTAGATAAGAACAAGGATAAACAATAGTACATTAAAAAGTAAGAGGCTAGTAACACAGCGGTTAAGACCCCTGTAGGAAATCAGTAAAACGACTCCAAATCAGCCAAGCAGATTTTCTTGAACAGATCAAAGTTGTTGTTTTTGGAGAAATAAGTTAACTTAACAAGTAAAGCCTAACATTTTGCAGTGAGTGCAACGGATAAAATGTTTTTAGTGTGCATAATGGGATGAGAGATAAGCCACAAGAGGTGTGTATTTCAAGAAGTATACTCGAATGTAAGCAACAGTACGCAGGGTGGACAGCAGATGGAGCTACAGAACAACACATGTAGCCTCCATGACTTCCTGCTGATGGTTCCAGCAGTTCAGGACAAAGAGCAGAGATGATGACAGTATTGTTTCTGCACACACTTCCCTCTAAAATGAGTTTCGCAGGTAAAGAAACAGTTGGCATTTTTATGGTCGTCTTCACAGTGTGAACATGTGCTGAACTTAACACCTCTGACTCATTCGGCTCTACTCTCTGTTGCAGACTTCATTAGTAATTGATTGTCTCCTCACCCACAAGAGTGAGTCTGGCAGCAAAATGTTGTGCGTGTGATTGTTTTTATCATCTCTGCACTCACAGGAACTCTTAAAACCCTCAGGGAGCACATGCAAGACGTTTAGGAGCGGGTGTTGACTCAGAGTGAATGAAAACTTTCAAACAGAGAGAAATTGGAAATCCTCAACTAATCTTTAAGAGCAAGTGCCAGAGAACATCAAAAGATAAAAGCTATATGGTTTGTATATCACTGAGTCAGTTATGTTTGAATGCGAAGGCTCAGCATGTCTGTCTTGGATCGGTGCTCTATTGTAAATGTGTAGGTGCCGAGTTCTGCCTGTCAAAACAGCTGGCAACCGATCACGATGGGCGCTTATCTTGACGGGATCTTTTTCATCCAGAAATATGACTCTCATCGTGCAATGATTCATCCAAACACTGTGCTGTGAGCGAGCCAGAGGTTCACTGGTGCATCAAGTATTTGATCCGACTCATTGTCTGTGAAGAGCCAAATGCAGAGAAGTTCAAAGTATTTTCTTTGACATTTTGGACAAAATGCTATACTATGACTTTTTTCAACATTTTGGACAAAATGCTATACTATGACTTTTTTTTTTACAAGATTTTGAACAACATGCTATACTATGACTTTTTTTTCAAGATTTCGAACGACATGCTATACTATGAATTTTTTTCAAGATTTTAGACGACATGCTATACTATGACTTTTTTCAACGTTTTGGACGACCTGCTACACCATGACTTTTTTTTTCAAGATTTTAGACGACATGCTATGACTTTTTTTCAAGATTTTGAACGACATGCTATACTATGACTTTCTCAAGATTTTAGACAACATGCTATACTATGACTTTTTTCAACATTTTGGACGACATGCTATACTATGACTTTTTTTCAAGATTTTGAACAACATGCTATACTATGGCTTTTTTTCAAGATTTTGAACGACATGCTATACTATGACTTTTTTCAACACAAGATTTTGAACGACATGCTATACTATGACTTTTTTCAACATTTTGGACGACATGCTATACTATGGCTTTTTTTCAACATTTTGAACAACATGCTATACTATGACTTTTTTCAACATTTTGGACGACATGCTATACTATGACTTTTTTCAACATTTTGAACAACATGCTATACTATGACTTTTTTTCAAGATGTTCGACAACATGCTATACTATGACTTTTTCCTCAAGATTTCAGACAACATGCTATACTATGACTTTTTTCAACATTTTGGACGACATGCTATGCTATGACTTTTTTTTCAAGATTCTGGACGACATGCTATACTATGACATTTTGCCATGATTTTTGACGACGTAATGAAGCTCAACAAAAGTTCAGTCAGGAACACTTTCTCTGTGCTCATACATTCACAATTCTCTCCATCCCACTCCCACTGCTTCCTCTAATCAGCTGACTATGAGTGTTCACTCTTCTAGTCATCCAAAAAAAACCTTGCCATGATCTCTCTCTCCCAGTCAGGATGCCACCAAAATTTTAAATCTGCTCTCTCTTCTGCTGCTGTCAGCTGTCATTTTAGGTGGAATCTTCACTCCCTCCTCCACTGCATTCACCTCCAGCAATCGTATCCAGAGTCCAGGACAAGCTCAACAAAGGCTCATTACTCTACTCATCCAGATCATCAGCATTTCTCCATCTCACTGTCATCTCATTTTCACCACCTCTACCACCACTAGTGTCTAGACCCCAGGGGGTTCCCTATTCGACTATGGATTCATCACCCTCCTTATATGATACCATCACTACATGGTCTGATCGCCAGAGAATTTCCACATTTTTATTCTTATGTGAACATGTAAATAAACATTTTTACCATAAAAAATGAGTCTGTGTTACTGAAATGCTATAATGTTTTTTCATCATTTTGGACGACATGCCATGCTATGACATTTTCTCATGATTTCGAACGACATGCTATACTATGATGTGTTTTTCATGATTTCGAATGACATGCTATACTATGTTTTTTTCATGATTTCGAACGACATGCTATACTATGACGTTTTTTCATGATGTTGAACGACATGCTATACTATGATTTTTTTTCAAGATATCGAATGACATGCTATACTATGACATTTTTTTCATGATTTCGAACGACATGGTATAGTACGACTTTTTTCAAGATATCGAACGACATGCTATACTATGATGTTTTTTTCATGATTTCGAACGACATGCTATACTATGACTTTTTTTCAAGATATCGAACGACATGCTATAGTACGACTTTTTTTCAAGATATCGAACGACATGCTATACTATGACATTTTTTTCATGATTTCGAACGACATGCTATAGTACGACTTTTTTC
>NC_065517.1:37153205-37154428 GCF_006386435.1 Epinephelus moara
TGAACAAGATGCTATACTATGACTTTTTTTCAACATTTTGAACAACATGCTATACTATGACTTTTTTTCATAATTCTGAACAACATGCTATACTATGACTTTTTTTCAACATTTTGAACAAGATGCTATACTATGACTTTTTTTCAACATTTTGAACAACATGCTATACTATGACTTTTTTTCATAATTCTGAACAACATGCTATACTATGACTTTTTTTCAACATTTTGAACAAGATGCTATACTATGACTTTTTTTCAACATTTTGAACGACATGCTATACTATGACTTTTTTTCATAATTTTGGACAACATCATGCTATACTATGACTTTTTTTCATAATTTTGGACAACATGCTATACTATGACTGTTTTTTCAACATTTTGAACGACATGCTATGCTATGACATTTTTTTCATGATTTCGAACGACATGCTATAGTACGACTTTTTTTCAAGATATCGAACGACATGCTATACTATGACGTTTTTTCAAGGTATCGAACGACATGTTATACTGTGATGGTATTTACATGATTTCGAACAACTTGCTATTCTATGACGTTTTTTGATGATTTTGAACAACATGCTATACTATGACTTTTTTTCAAGATTTTGGACAACATGCTATACTGTGACGTTTTTCATGATTTTGAACATGCTATAGTATGACATTTTCTCATGATTTCGAACGACATGCTATACTATGGTGTTTTTTTTATGATTTCGAACGGCATGCTATACTATGACTTTTTTTCAAGATATCAAACGACATGCTATACTATGATGTGTTTTTCATGATTTCGAACGACATGCCATAATATCACTTTTTTTCATGATTTCAGACGACATGCTATACTATGATGTGTTTTTCAAGATTTCACACGACATGCCATAATATCACCTTTTTTCAAGATTTTGAATGGCATGCTATACCATGACTTTTTTTTCAAGATATCGAACGACATGCTATACTATGACTTTTTTTCAAGATATTGAACGACATGCTATACTATGACTTTTTTTCAAGATTTTAGACAACATGCTATACTATGACTTTTTTTCAAGATTTTAGACAACATGCTATACTATGACTTTTTTCAACGTTTTGGACGACATGCTATACTATGACTGTTTTTTCAACATTTCGAACGACATGCTATACTATGACTTTTTTTCAAGATTTTAGACGACCTGCTATACTATGACTTTTTTTCAAGATTTT
>NC_065517.1:37155638-37165557 GCF_006386435.1 Epinephelus moara
ACGACATGCTATACTATGACATTTTTTCATTATTTTAGACGACATACTATACTATAACTTTTTTTTCAAGATTTTGAACAACATGCTATACTATGACGTTTTTTCATTATTTTAGACGACATACTATACTATAACTTTTCTTTCAAGATTTTGAACAACATGCTATACTATGACGTTTTTTCATTATTTTAGACGACATACTATACTATAACTTTTTTTTCAAGATTTTGAACAACATGCTATACTTTGACTTTTTTCAACGTTTTGGACGACATGCTATACTATGACTGTTTTTTCAACATTTCGAACGACATGCTATACTGTGATGTTTTTTCATGATTTAGAACGACATGCTATACTATGACGTTTTTTCATGATTTAGAA
Source organism: Epinephelus moara (assembly GCF_006386435.1). Classification (NCBI taxonomy): domain Eukaryota; kingdom Metazoa; phylum Chordata; class Actinopteri; order Perciformes; family Serranidae; genus Epinephelus; species Epinephelus moara. The sequence continues at coordinate 37,156,023 of NC_065517.1, forward strand.
CGACATGCTATACTATGACGTTTTTTCATTATTTTGGACGACATGCTGTACTATGACGTTTTTTTTATGATTTTAGATGACATGCTATACTGTGACATTTTTTCATGATTTTGGACGACATACTATATTATGACTTTTTTTCAAGATTTTGAACAACATACTATACTGTGACTTTTTTTCATAATTCTGAACAACATGCTATACTATGACTTTTTTTCAACATTTTGAACAACATGCTATACTATGACTTTTTTTCAACATTTTGAACAACATACTATACTATGACTTTTTTCAACATTTTGAACAACATGCTATACTATGACTGTTTTCAACATTTTGAACAACATGCTATACTATGACTGTTTTTTCAACATTTCGAACGACATGCTATACTATGACTTTTTTTCAAGATTTTAGACGACCTGCTATACTATGACTTTTTTTCAAGATTTTAGACGACATGCTATACTATGACTGTTTTTTCAAGATTTTGAACGACATGCTATACTATGACTTTTTTTTAAACATTTTGAACAACATGCTATACTATGACTGTTTTTCAAGATTTTGAACGAGATGCTATACTAGGACTTTTTGTCAAGATTTTGAACGACATGCTATACTATGACTTTTTTTCAAGATTTTGGACAACATGCTATACTATGACATTTTCTCATGATTTCGAACGACATGCCATAATGTCACCTTTTTTCAAGATTTTGAACAACATGCTATACTATGACTTTTTTCAACGTTTTGGACGACATGCTATACTATGACTTTTTTCATTATTTTGGACGACATGCTATACTATGACGTTTTTCCATGATTTTAAACAACATGCTATAGTATGACTTATTTCCATGATTTTGAATGACATGCTATACTATGACTTTTTTTCAAGATTTTGAACATGTTATACTATGATGTTTTTTTATTATTTTGGAAGACATGCTATACTACAACTTTTTTTCATTATTTTGGACGACATGCTATACTATGATGTTTTTCCATGATTTTGAACAACATGCTATACTATGACTTTTTTTCATTATTTTGGACGACATGCTATACTTTGATGTTTTTCCATGATTTTGAACAACATGCTATACTATGACTTTTTCTGAAGATTTTAGACAACATGCTATACTATGACTTTTTTTCAAGATTTTGAACAACATGCTGTACTATGATGTTTTTTCAGTATTTTGGACGACATGCTATACTATGATTTTCTTTTCAGTATTTTGAATGACATGCTATACTATGACGTTTTTTCATGATTTTGGACGACATATTATACTAAGACTTTTTTTTCAAGATTTTGCATGACATGCTATACTATGACACTTTTTCATGATTTTGAGTGACATGCTATACTATACTATGACCCCATGTGATTTCACCCCAGATTAAAATAAATTTTCAGAATGTTTTCAGATTTTTTTTTATTTTATTTAAACTTGTATTTAAAATCAAGGGTCAGTATTGTAACTCAGTTGTAATGACCCTTTAAAGAAATGTTTATTTAGTGTCACACTGGAAAACTTTTAGGAGCTTGATATAAACAAACCTGTTTTCTGATAACCTACCTCCTTTTAGAGTGTCAATCTGCCATGAAGGTTGAGCTCCCATGTGTGGAGGTTAAGGGCAGTTTCAGGTGCGGAGGTTAAAGTGACACAGTGTCCCTCCGGTCAGGGTGTATTTTAGTGAATTAGCTGGTGTTAATCCTGAACTGACAGTTAATCAGAGGTGGCATCAATTAAACAGTGTTCGGCTCAGGTGACTACTCTGCGGCGCTGGACGTTTTGTGCGCCGCTGACCCCCGTGACTCATACACACACGCTGTCATGGCGAGCAGCCGGAGCCCAGTTAACCACTGCGCCACCCTGGACTGCACCCCCTGCGAGGTGACACTCAATTATGGATGACCATCATTAGAAACCAGACACGCCGGAACACAGGCTAGCCCAGACTGACACACACACACAAACACTTGTGATGGGCACGGCGATTATTCTCAGAGACACCCAAGACTATTGAAGTGCTAATGGGGTAACACCATCCATTTCATTTCATAACTGCTGCACCTGTAACCCCTGTGGCCTCCAGGTGACCACCAGCATGCATTTTTATATCAGTATCATCATTAGCTAATTAAACTTGGTGTCAAATTATATAATTATAACTAATTACATTTCAAAATATGTTTTTATTTTTGTTTGTTTGCAGGAAACTGAATTTTGGATGATCATGCAATAACAATGTAGTGTTCTTCTCTGTTATCTGGAGGTTGACTCTGGGAGCAGCTGCACGTTTGTTCTTTTGTCTCTGTTCTTAATCCTGCATTTGTTCTATGAAAAAGCGAACACAAAGGACACATCTCTCATCAGTCATTAACAGAGGGATTAAGCTGCAATACATCAAATGATGACACAGACAGTCGTGCATCCACAATGTGCCCGCACACACATCCAATAAAGGTTTCAGCTTTCAGACAGGAATCTGTATGTCTATCCACATCTTATTGTCTCTATTAACTTTATCTTAGCTATGGCAGCTTCATTGCTCAAGAAATATCTCAAAAACCATTAGATCAATTACCATGCAAGTCTGCACAAACATACTGTAAGCTTCTCTCAAGGCTCATTTATGCTCCCTTTGCATATGAAAAAAGATAATGTCCATCACTGCCTTCATACTTCCATGCTTCCTTCATGTTGGCATAGATGCAGCAGATAGATGGCACTAGAGGGTGGAGTCAAACGTTTACTACAACAAACAAAGCCTCAGTGGAGGAGGTCGTAATATTGCACTTTTAAATGGAGACAGTGCAATAGACGGTTGTGATCTATGTGGCCACAACGTTACGTCCCCACATGTTAACCCCAGACCTTATTTTAGGCATCTAATCACAGCCCAAACTTACTTACAGGTTTTAGGATTCCTTCCTGCAGCACTACATAAAGATGGACGACCTAACAGCTCCCCAAACATGAAGCCAAAACATCTCGATCACCCCCTAGTGGCCAAACTAAAAACTCAAAGAAAACGTCACATACATTTTTTCCCCAAAGATGGTTTTTGTTAATTTCTCTGATAAGTTCTGTTTTAATTAGTTATTTGACTTTGTAACATCATGATTCACATCTATGTGAGCCAATCAATGTGCTCACCATCAATGGCACTGCTTGCGATTGGTTAGATGGGTGTATGGGTGGGAACTCTGTACTGGCTTCAAACGACGTGCAATGTGGCAGTGACCGTGTCTGGGATAATTTAGCTTAATCTTTGTACAGTGGGAGGAAGCGGGGTCACATTGTCCATCTTTACAGTCTACAGTCTGTACAGTGTGGGTTTATTCACCCCAAATAGCCACCAACAGTCCAGCTGACAAATACATGAAATTTACACAAGGTGAACATGGGCTTTAATTTCTGTCTGGACACACCATGTTACTCGATACCTACAACCTTGAGTGTGTACAGCGAGTGCACATCCATACTCAACTGGACTGAAGACCATGTGGATTCACACCTCACAGAAGTCTCTGGAAAGGTAAAATAGGTAAGACAGAGAGCGACGCTGTCTGTTCTGAGGTTTCTCTAATGAGTAACTAGCACCTCCCCAAAATGACAAACATCAGAGGAAGCAGTCGACATGTCCAGACATGTTTAACACTGCCAACAAACCAAATTAAACACACAGATGCATGACTAACCCCAGTGACCACAACTGGCCGTCTCTATAGCATCTTACCTAACAGGGCGTGACAGTGGCTGAAACTTTAAGGCAACTTCCTACATTCTGTATAAGCAACTGAGAGCGGGAGAAACGAGCCAAGTTTGTGCGGAGGGAGGAGGTGAGGATAGCCAAAGATTGAAGGTAAGAATGCACCTCAGGACAAAAGACGGTTCAGTAGGTGGAGAGGTAAACAGTGAAGATGAAGCATCCTTAGATACTCATTAATAAAGACAATATAATAAAGCCTTGTGAAGTGCCTCCTCTATGAAGCCAGAGACGTTATTAACTCAACAGGAAACTGCCTCCATTTAGTGCAGCTACACTGTACGACATGGATCTAATAAACTTGGTTACAACATCATGTTTGATGTATGCAGACTGTACGATGATAGTGCCTACTGAATCACAGGCTACAACGTACGATGCAACAGCTTTCCATACTGTGGGTGCAAGGATGCTGCAAGGGTTATCACTTCTACTGTGAAGCACAACATAGAGTCACATTATTAAATAACCTAAAGTTTTGTGGGCACTATATACTGTGGTGTGTATGTGTGTGCTAGCTGCTAGGTTGCTCACCTGGCAGCCGTAACTCCGCCCCTATTTCCTTCAATGCTTCGTCCTTCTTTACACAGTCATGGTAAAAGCTGGAGGACACATCATATAGGCAAGGCTTCGGCTGCCACAACTCCACAAGGTTTTCCTCTTTGCTGGAATCACACACATTTCATTTGGGTTTAGCGCCAGTGCGTCATTTCATACTGTATTTCTATTGGTAGATCATAAGTGCTAGATCGCAGGCAACTGGACTTGCCTGCATTTCTTGAGGACATTTCATCTCTCATCCAAGAGGCCTCTTCTGTTTTAACCGACTGGCGTAGAGTCACGGGCTTTAAACTCTGCGTGGGTGTGGACCCTTACAGAGTCGTTAATATCACATGTGACTCGTTGACCCATCTGGCCTTCATGTGTGTCGTTAGGGTCAGATGGGTCCATAACTGGTGTCATAGCCCACTTTCTCTGTAAAACGATGGTCGTTCCAGTTTGATGCTTGGAGCCTGGGACTTGCAAACGTCTTCCAGAAACGCAAGTCCAGTTGCCTACGATGCAGCACTTATGATTACCATGACCTGGATAACTGACAATATTCAGCGACATAGACATAGGTGGTAACAGCAGTCACATGGTCAGATGGAGATCCCAAATTTTTGACACTGTCAGAATTTTATCCCAGGATGTCTTTGATCGCAAGAACGTGACAACGGCCATCCTCGAATCCTTCTCACTGTTTTAGAGCCAGGACCAAAGATATTACCTCGTTTCTCTCATGCTGACCATCTTAAATAGTGATGGGCAAAGCAGTTTAGATGTTACTGAATTTCTAGAATCAGGTAATTAAAAAGATGTGTTCAAAAGATTCATTCACCGAATCGTTCAGTGCTTGGTGGGAGGAGCCCTGACTGTGTACTGCGTAGTCCGACTCACTGAACTGACACATGGCTGAGCTGCTGCTGCGTCTGCCCTGCACTGGTGAGTCTCATTACGGGCCAGCCTAACGTTTTAAGTTTGTTTATCTGGAAACTAAGTCTGTTAAAACAATGGGGAGGTGTGTGATTGTGTTCATGTGGCCTCACTCCTGGCTACATTAGCCGTTAGCTTGGAGAAAACGGTCCTTATGAATGTGTACTGCTGAGAAGAAATGATTTGAATCACTCAGGGATCAGGGTTATGTCCTTCACCGAGTAATTCGTTCACCGAGTGATTCATCACACGGTAGGCAGTCCCTTCCTGCATCCTGGCTGCCTCGCAACTCGAGAGTGATTCATCGTTTGCACGGACCGAATCGGCAGTTCCACTCCCGGCCTGCACGCTCGCTGCTGAGCTCAACTGAACTGAGAAATGAACGAATCAGTTCCAGAAGTGATTCAGTTCAGTACATTCACTCAACAGATTCGTTCTTTTGAACGATTCGTTCACGAACGACACAACACTAATCTTAAGTCTGGGACAGCTCAAAGTCACACAGTGTATACTGGGCTTTACAAGAGTGAAGTCCAAGTCCCAAGACTTCCTTTTTGTGACTTCCGTCTGGTTGGAGTCAAGGTCTCAAGCCTTTACCTCTGTATTCACTGTTCTCTTGTTGTCACAGCCACACAGATCTGTAGCTATTTCAACCTGTCGATTCCTCTTTCTAAAGACACATAAGCTATAGGTTGACTTTCACTTTGCTCTTTGCTCTGATTTTTTGGTTGCTGTCAAGAGGTCAACACACTGAGTGAAAGAGTACAGAAGTGAAAGCATCACTGATAAGATCCTGTGATCGCACGGATCCCGACAACAGGTTCTACATCACCGTTTGATGTTACAGCCGCACGCTCTTCTGACGGAACAATGTTCACTGTGGCATGCATGTAAACACAATGTTCCAGTAGCCATGGATACAACCTTATGCCCAACATGCATTATTAATTAGTTTTCCATACCTTGTTTGTCCATTTCTTACGCACATGCACCATTCAGTCAGTCCGACTGAGCTTAAGGATAAGGATAATGATGCTCGTTTAGACCCTGCAAACATCTCCAGCATCCAAAAAAAGCTTTTTATTTGTCCCCTGCATCAGCGCTAATATCACACTAAAATCAGCTTAATTGTTTCTGAAATACTTTTTTTTAAAAGTGTATTTCTTCAGGCTTACTTAACTTGGCAGTTTGACTGTTAACCAGCCGTTCGTGTTTAGTGTAATGCCATTGTCCAGTGTGAATGTGTGTGTTTGTCTGATACAGTATCAGAGCTTACTGGTTCATATCAGTGTTAAGTAGCCAGAGAGGTAACTGGAGTGGGGGATATATCCACCTCACTGGGTTCAATCTGTCCTCATTGGGCACACGCAAAACATGCGCTGTACGCCAACACACACACACACACACACACACACAATCAGAGTATCAGGTAACAGCCCTTTAAATTATTTAGTAGCTACGAAGAGTGCCGCGATGCAGCAACCAGATTCCTCCACATCTCTGCAGCTCACCGGAATATTAATGATCCAGAGACGGTGAGAGAAGAGGGCAGAGAGGACGTATGACTGAGGGGAAAGACACTTGTCACAGATTTGGGGGGAAACACAGCTTGGATTTTGTGGTATACATTAGTTTTGCAGTGGTAAGACAAATCATTAAGAAAACACATCCTCACAGTGGTCGAGTGAAGAAGTGGCTTTCTACAGTCAAAAGCTAAATACATTACAATATGGCCACATTAAAGACTTGTGTTGTGGCTGAAGGTTCATTCATTAATGTAAAACATCTTTAAAATGGTATTAAAAAGTGTCAGCGTTTTAAGTTTAGGATACTGCCATGATTCGACCATAGCCATTTTGGTCCATTCTACAAAACACTCTCATTAGGCCCGTTTCCACCGCAGGAACTTCAGGGTAATTTTACGGGGCCGGGGCCGTTGGTGCGTGTCTCCACCACAGGAACCACCCCGAAGGACAGAGTTCTGGAACTTTTACAGGGGCTAAACAAGTCCCTGCCTCGGAGTAGGTACTCAGAACAGCCCAGAGAAACTCCTGGCTGGGGCTTGGGGATTACTTGGTGCTGACTGGATATACTCAAGGCGGGATGTGACATTTTGTAATTAATAACATGGTTATCGTAGATTAGCTGGGCTAACCGTTAGCTGTTAGCGGTGTCTGTAATAACTCAATAAACGGTCCGTGAATAAAATATTTTTTCCAGCAGATATCTTAGTTACAACATGATTGAGCTAGCAAAGCAGTTTTGTGTTGCTATGTGTGGTATTTATTCAGTTTTGGGAAATCACGATGTCTAGAAAGCATCAGTTGACAGGGACAGCTAACAGCAGCAGCAAAGCTAACATCAGGACGTCATGTGCTAAAAGCCTCCCGTTGTCGGAAACGACATGAAACTACTCCAATTAGCTCAATCATGTTGTGACTAAGACATCTGCTGGAAAAAATATTTTTTTCCACAGACCGTGACCGGAGTTATTACAGACACCGCTAACGGCTAACGGCGTCCCTACGCCCCTACGTCAACCTGGTCAAAATGGTCACATACAGAGCCCGGTAACTTTACAGGAACCTTCCTCCTACTCCGCTCTCTCAGTGGAGACGCGGCGGTTGAGAGGGCCAAGCGAGAGGACGTTCCTGTAGTAGTTCCTGCCCCCCAAATAGTACCAGGAACTTCTTCAGTGGAAACGGGCCTATTGTAACTTGAGAAGACTCATCGGTTTACCAAACAAATAGTTGTGGTAGTACTAACAAAATCCTGTGTAGTTATCAGTGTATAAAGAAACAAAGCGGGCATGTATTTCTAATTAATAAATAGGTAACAAGTTACTAATAACTCTGAATCAAAGTACGGATGCATTCTTAACTAGTCAGTGGCCTAATTTAGAAAATCAGCAGATGCTAATGCTAGTTAGGTCGTTAGTGCAACATTTTTTGCTGACACTAGATATCGAACAAAAGCCAGAGACTGTATCGTATTAAGATGCTGTGAGCTGCAGATTCACCACTTCTAAGCAGAAGGCAAATGATAACGTTATCTGCCTCCATCTCACTCAGACTCACCCTGGGACTGGGTCTGGATCTGCAGCTGCCTGTACTGGAGAGCAGTGTTATTTTAAGGAGCATTCACTCTGCACCTACTTCTAGTGACTGAAATGCCACTAGACGTATACTGCACACTGCCTGAAGACGAAGAAAAAAAATCTGCTTGAAGAATCTCAGTTGACTGGGGGTGTGTTCGACTGACGATTGGAGTCTTTGACATTCTGGGGCAGCCCCAGTAAAATTAATCTTATACTGTAGTAAAACATGGCTGCTGTGAAATTACCCTTACTGCTAGCAGCCCTCTGGTCACTTTTCTGTAGCCACAAAAACCCATATTTTGCTAAAGTGGAGATATCACAGCAGAGTCATAGCATAACTCTGTTTTTACCTTTGTATATTCCTCATTGAACTTTGCAAAAAAGATCCCCATGAAGACACATAACAAGACTGTAAAGCAGAATTGAGACTTGTTTTTACTTTGATTTTCAATGTCAGTACAAAAATGTTTTTAAGAACAGTCAATACAAATATAACCATATGTGTTCAACACACACACATGGTGCACTTCTGCACGTCACATTGTGATGGGTGGAGACTAACATGAAATTCCCCAAGAAAAATATTAACAGTAGCGAAACCAAAGCCTAGTTACTGACAGCCAAATTAAATTTGATGAGCTTAGGCAGAGTTAGAATTTTTGGCACTGCAGCATATAAAGGCTGTATGTACTGTTTATGGTTTATTTGGGAAGAAGTTCTGTTGGTGAGCAAGGCATTAATGGAACAGTAGAAAATAATAGCTTAAGCATCTTTTTGTAGCTGCCGTTTACACTTGTCCTTCAAAATGTTTATGCAAAGTTCTGAACAGCTGCCCTGTCTTTACTCAGTCTTTCATACCAACCACCCTTCTCTTTATTCTCTTTGGGTAAAGGAATACTTAAACAACAAAATGAGCATTTGTATCAATTATTCACCTAATAACTTTTTTTGCTCGCATGCCTTCAAGGTGAACGAAAAAATCCAAAAACAGAGACAATTGACCTATGGCTAAGCCACGCCCCCTCCACTCACTCGGACAAACTATCAACATTCAGTGACCGGCGCTATGGCAGGTGTCACAGTACACGGCATTTCGCAGGAGGCAACTGATGATTTTTGGGGACATAACGATCAGATGTCATTGAGAAGTAACCAAACGGGCCTAAACTACGC
>NC_065517.1:37166165-37173901 GCF_006386435.1 Epinephelus moara
ACCCTAACCAAGTGGTTTTTGTGCCTAAACCTAACCAGACCTTAACCACAGGGCATCATGATGATTTCGGAACAGACTTCGGAACAATGAGTTTAATATGGTCGGAACAATGGGGTGTCGAACCAATGGGCAGTTCCCAAAAATACACCTCGTCGCCCAGCCTCTCAGGATGCCTTGTGTCAGAGTTGCATGTACCCCATGCACACCGTTTGACCATTTTTAAACTTCAAATCTCAGAGAAAGCTCATAAAACCGAACAAAACTGACTTTCTGTAATGCATTTCAATGGACGTCCAGGCAGAGAATGTCCGAGTGTATGGGAATGGCTATACGCACTGTGATTGGCTCATCGCGTCTGAGGGCGGGACTTAGCCATAGGTCAATTCTTCATAAATTGAAGTAAAAGGGTTTCGTGTTTGACAACAGCAAAACTATATTGCAACATCCATTTTACAAACTCTTACCCAACTCGTATAGTATAATCCAAGTCTCATTTCTCGAGTTGTATGCTCAGTACTTCCCAAACAGACAACCCTCTCTGACAGGGAACTAAACTAAGTGAAACTTATCTATGCTCTCTGGAAATCCAGACTGAAAATTACAGTAATTTAACCTCGCTGAACACAGGAGCTGCGGGTCTGCTGCTGCCTTGATCAATTTCTTTGTTTGTGTTATTGTGTGACTTTGGTGAATTTCGAACCCTTTTGACGTAGTTTTGCCTTTGTTAAACGTGGACCCCATTTATTTTTATTCATCATGAATTTTCTCCATTTTTGAATTCTTTGTTCACTGGAGGCACCCAAAAAAAACAAAGATTCTTTACAAATCTAACATAAAACAGGCACTTCTTTTAATACAGGCCAGTATTTCTCAAATGTCCTGTGTGTAGGATTTAGGGGGATATACAGAAATGGAATATGACATACTAATAAGTATGTTTTCTTTAGTGTATAATCACCTGAAAATAAAAGCCGTTGTGTTTCATTACCTTAGAATGAGCTGTTCATACCTACACAGGGAGCGGGTCCAGGAAATGACCATGTTGTACCACCATGTTTCTATAAAAGCCCAGAATGGACAAACCAAACATAGCTAAAGGGCCATTTATGTTTTCACATCGGCCCCACTCCATGAAAGGATAGAAAAAACACTTATTTTTTTACGTGACACAACTCTTTTCAGTGTTTTTACCAGTTTAAATCACTGGGTCTGCTTCTTTTGAAGAGGAGGAGACCTGTGTGGATAATTTGGCTCCTGGCAAAAACCCTCCTGAATGTCTGGATCTTAAGTTATCGAAGAAAAAAGGTGAGCACACATTAGCAGGTGCTGGGCTAATGGCGTGTCTAACAAGCCGAACAGCATCGGAGAAACACTAATTTGTATCATGCAGCTGTTTTATTCAGTGTTTTTATCGTTTTTTAATCACTTGGTCTGTTTGTTTTGTAGAGGAAGAGACCTCTGCAGATATTTCAGCCCTCGGTAAAAACCTCCTGAACAATGAAGGAATTCTAGCCGTGAGAAGTTTCAGCTGGTTGCAATATGCAGTCCTAATCGCTAGATGCCACTAAATCCCCCTAAATCCTACACACTGGACCTTTAATTGCTTAACTGCTTCCTAAATGTGTCACCAACCTCAGGACTATCCTCTCCTCTCATTGCACCTTTTCTGGCCTCTATCACTGCCTCTCTATTGTGTCCTCCCATCTATCAGTAGTCCATGCTGTGTAGCTGGTTCTTCCTATCTGTCTTCCCCTGCAGGGCTGCAGGAAGCAGCGGCAGATTCAGGTCCGCCACCCGACGCTGGAGAGATGAACGTAACTGAACTGAGTTCCTCTTTGTTCCGTTCAGCCCTCCTCCTGCCGTCCCTCTCTCTCCTCCTCCTCCTCCTCCTCCTCCTCCTGCTCCTGACGACAGATCCCGTCTCTTGCCCCTCTCCTGCCGGAGGCTCTTAATGACCAAAGTATGTTGTCTCTGCGAGGGGAAGGCAGGAGGTTTAGACCCGTTCACCAGGAGTCCTGGGGGCCCAGGTCGGGTCAACCCTACCCATGTCATCTTCCTACCTCGTCCATCTTTCAGCCCCACGTTGCGCAGGCGGGGCAGTGGGGCAGAGGGTGACGTCCGTGTCGTCTCCATGGTACCCAGGTGGTCTCTGTCTGAGGGGTGTGTGGTGTGTGTGTCGGCCTCCAGCAGCATCCTGGGAGAGATGCCGCTCTTCTCTGAAGAATAAAACGTCTGCAGCTTCTCCAGGCGCTCGTTGATGCTCAGGTGATGAGAGTGGTCGTCCTGGTGGCGGTTGTCGTGGAAGCAGTCTGACCCAGGGTCTGCCGCCCCGTCTGACTGAGTCGTCCTGAGCAGGTGTGTGTGTCGGATCGGCCTCGATGTGCTGCTGTCTCTGATTGGCTCGGGGGGTAACGGGACTTGGCAAGGGGCAGAGTCACAGAGTTGAGATGCAGAGCTTTTAGGAGGAGAAAGATGGACGAGTTCCCTGTCTCCGAACACAGACACTGGAACACACACATACAGATACAGTACAGTCACACACTGTTCTGTGAATGTGAGCAGCTTCTGTTTCTGTATACACTACAAATCCTCACCTTCAGGAAACAGTGTCTCTCTGGTGTCCAAGGTGATGGCGATCTCCTCATCAGTGGCTCCATCCTCTGTAGAAAGAGGGGCAGGGGAGGGGGAGGGGAGGCGAGGGGGTATTGAAGGGGAGGCAGAGTGAGGAAGCTGGGGTAGAGATGGAGAAGGTGGACGGTTCTCTGCGTCCTCTCTGTGGTCCTTCCTGTGCAGCTCCTCAGACCTCTTCTTGTTGCTCTGACATTCAGCTGTCTGTTGGGCTCTCAGAGGCCTGCTGGACTGTTTCGAGCCTTTTTCATTGGTTGGTTCACTCTGAAAACAAGTGGTGGTTCGATGTCAGGAGGCCCAAGACTGTAGTCATCTAAAATAACCTTAAACAGTAAAGTCTAGCCCACATGAAAAGCTTTTTCGAATCTTAACAGATGTTGAAAATGTGACAGACCCCACATGTAATGATTAATTTAACAGTTCTGTTCTAGTGTGTGCGGAGAGCAACAATCTGCACAAAACATTTGTTTTGCTCCTACCTTTCAGATAGAAAGATTTTCTCTGTGTCTCTTGGTCCTTTCAGTTCTGATACTGCTGCTCTTTTCTGTGGCGTACATCAGGGCTCTGTCTTAGGTCCTACATTATTTACTTTGTACTTGCTTCCACTTGGTCAAATTATTAGCCAGTTTATGGGTAAATCATATTAGTGTTATGCTGATGACATTCAACTGTATGTCTTGTTTAAGCCTGATAACACCAACAACCTTGCTGTTCTTTACAACTGCCTGATTGCACAATTAAACACAGACTTGACGGAGGTTCTGATAATTGCTTCAAATAGTACAGCTTCAAAGGTTGCCCAGAGTGTTGGTCCCTTTCGTCAGCTATGCGGTCAAATTTTTGATCAGGTCTGCATTTTCAGGCATTTCTTTTCTTTATATATGGATGTGCATAATTAAAATGACAAATAAAAGAAGTCTGAATCTGAATCTTCTGTTAATAAAAACTGAGTTTCTCTGCAGTAAACAACATCAGTGAGCCACACTGTTGCACTGGGTTGATTCTTTCCTCCATTACCATGAACGAGGGAGCTGTAGTTTCCTTTTAATCCTACATAAACCCTCCGGCTCCTGTAAATACTGACTTGTGCGCTACAGGTGTATTAATCCACAGCTTAAAATAGTCCCCAAGACATGCACCACTTCCTCCTGTTTGAGTAACATTAACCATTAAAGTTTACAAAATTGTCTATTCATGACTCAGTTTTAAAAACAATTTATGTCGTCATAGAAGTGAGAATGACTGATTGGGCTTGGAGGTGAGTACCAAAGACAGAGTTGGAGAAGCCAGAAAGTACTGAGCAATGGACTAAATCATTGTTGGTTTCAGTCCATTTTGGGATTTGCTGACAGTAAAAATCCTTCTCCTTTAATAGAACACTACAACTTTAACATATCTAGATAATCACTGTGTTTGTTTTTAAGACATCATTGACAAAATTACCTGTTGCTGAGTCTTTGAGTCAGTGTTGTGCCTCTCTCTCCATGTGTTCTTGCTCGGAAGAGTCCAGTCATTGTTTTCCAGTTTCTGCCAAATCAGTTATTATAAGCTGTTAAACCTTCACAGCAGAACATGAGAATAGTTGCATTGCACAACCCATTTGTGTCTGTGTGTGTGTGTGATTAGAAATGAGGTGTGAACCTTGCTGGCCTTGGCTCCCTTCTGGCTCCTGCTGAGCTTGTTGAGCAGCAGGTGATAGGAGGCCATGATGGCGGACGGTCGGTTGATGGTGAGCGTGTGAATGATTTCAGAGAGCGAGTAGCCCAGCGTCTCCGTCATGTACGCCAGCACAGACGAGTTGAGATCCTCTGGGCTCAGCCTGGGAAATAACGAGAAAGAGCGGGGATAAAAAAACAGTTAGAAAGATAAAGTGTGAAGAGCGGAGCTGAGAGAAATGTTAGAGGTCATTAAGGATTTGTTGGTGAGGAATAGTGGGACCAGTAACTGAAGGATTCTGGCTTTATGGTTTTCAGTTGTGAGCAGAACGGAGCTGGAACTGTTCCTGCTTCATTCATGTGGATTTCAGAAAATGTATTATTTCCAAGAGGAGCCATACATGATTGAATTTCCACACTGCGTAAAGTGATAAAAGCCTTTTAGTCATGCTGTAATACACAAAGCTGTTACCCTACTGACCACAAAAATGTTCGTTTTGTTAGAAAACTCTCAGAGATTTCCCTCTTTTTTCTTTTTCCCACACTGTGGTGTTTGCTGCAGAGCTTTCCCTGAGGAGAGCCTTTGTTTCTCACTTTGTTCTCATGGTACAAACACACACACTTAGAGTAAAAATATTGTGTAATAAAAAACAAATGTGAAAATATAGAAGGAATTTACATAGTTCCCCTATTTTTCTCATGTTTAGATGTATTCAAAAAATACAGGACAGAACCTTTTACAATAACAAAATTGGTAAGCCCTTCTGTGTGGAGTTTGCATGTTCTCCCCGTGTCAGCGTGGGTTTCCTCCAGGTGCATGCAGGTTAATTGGTGACTCTAAATTGTCTGTATGTGTGAATGTGAGTGTGAATGGTTGTCTGTCTCTATGTGTCAGCCCTGTGATAGTCTGGTGACCTGTCCAGGGTGAACCCCGCCTCTCACCCAGTGTCAGCTGTTGGGCTCCAGCCCCCCCGTGACCCCCAACAGGATAAGCGGCTACGGAAAATGGATGGAATTCTGCAGAAAATGTTTGTAATGCCTGTCTGTTGTCAGTGTGTCAAAGTGTAGTCGCACAGTAGATCTCTACCGACCTGTTTTTATGAGACAGTGTGTGCAGTGGTTTCTTGGCATATCCCTCGTTGATCCATCTCTCCTCCATCGCAGCTCTGATACTGGGTCTCTTTGCCGGGTCTGGCTCCAGGAGAGACAACACAAACGCCACCGCACCTGAAGCAGGAGCATAAACGAAGACATGTCATGTTTGTTTTCTTATTTTCCAGAATTTAAATGTCAGTGAGTTCTGCGTTTGGTCTGGTATAAATTCTCATCGCTCGGGTTAATTGGATCATTGCGTGATGTGAAAAGTATCACCTCTGCTGTTTCCCCTCAGCTATACAGAGTTTTAGCCTCCTGCCAGCAACTTTGCTGCTTGGGTTCTCTCTCCCCTGCTTTGAGCTGACCTGCTCAGCACCAAACAGTTGGAGTCAAAAAACAGAGCTCAGAGGAAGGCGACTTACATTCACCAGTGTTCACTGCAAGCTATAATCATCTTAGCATTAGCCAGCAGAAATAATCACGTACGTAAAAAGCTGACGTCTGAGCATAGTTTGTTAGCGCTCATCGATGGTTGCCTTCATGAACATCAGTCAAGATGGAACAGTTAACAGTTGGTATTCTAAGCTCAAGCAACTGATGGTCAACTAGAGAATTTATGCTAAATAAACCGTACAGATATATATTAAAAAGAAAAGTAAGTGCTTCAACATGCCTCATATTCATCCAGACGATGACCATGCAAGGCTCTGGCCTGCTCATCAGGAGCAGTTTTGGATCAGTGTCTTGAGTGGATAGGGGCCCTGACACACCAGGCTGATTGTTGGCCGTCGGTGAGCGTCAGTCACCCCAGTGTTTGTGGTGTGTCACACAACATTGTCACTAGTCGGCCCTTGTCTTGTTTGTAACGTACTAACTGGCTAACTATTGTCTTCAATCTGTCCTGTCGGTCTACGCTGCTTGCTGGTATGGAGAGTTATTTCCTCTCACACAGGTGCAGAACATAGGGACTACTAGGCCGTTGGCTGTAGTCTTTGCGCTGTGCTCAAGCGCAACCTTTTTGCCAAGACACAGGCAACTTGAGGCAACAGTTGACCTTTGTCACCAGTTGTTCTTTGATGTCAGATTTGTGTGTCTGGGCCCAAGTTTGTTAATAATCAGACCATAAACCATGCAGGCAGGATCGTTTTTAATGCACCTTTAAGTTTGTGTTACACTTGTCTGGCCAAAAGGTACCAAACTAAAAAGACACAGCCAGTGTTGCACAACTCCTCCAGTCTGTCAGCCTGATGTCACTCACTGTGACTTCACTGAAACTGTATCAGCGACGACAGCATGGAGAGAGGCAGCATTTCCCCTCAGGAGAACTAATTCAGCCTGTCAGCCTGTGACATGGAGCTGTCCTGTGACAGCCAAGCGGGATTGATAGTTTGACTCCAGATGAGGATCCTGATAAGCTCCACAGTCTGGAGGAGCGGGTGGATTCCAACAGGATGGCTGCCACATTCACAGATACATAAGCCGAGACTGCTCCATTCAGTCTGCTGCTATCAGCTGCAGCAGTCAGGGTCAGCTCAGTTTGTTTGGAACTGATAAAAATTAAATGCACTATTTGTTGATTTTAAGATATGAACCTGTGGAATAATATTTTCTGGAGACACTTTCAGGCCAGTTAACAAAAGGATTGTGCAGCTTTTGTGGCCACTAAACCTGTAGTACCCACAAAGGGTGAAATGCAGCCTTAACTGTCATGCCAAGCAAATAGTGACTCAGTACCTGTGCTATTTTATTTTATTTTGCTGCCACTCAGATGTCCCATGATTACAAATAATCTCCGTTCGGTGTCCAAGTGCCAAAGACTTCTGTTAAATCTTATCAGTACAAATCATCTGTTAATCTGTACACTTATATTTCATACTAAACTTCATCTTCTGTCTCTTCTTTTTTTTTTAAAGATTATTTTTTGGGCATTTTTTGCCATTGATGAACAGGGCGGCTGTGGCGTGTGGGGAAGTGGGGGGTTGGGGGGATGGCGCAGGTTGGATTCGAGCCCGGGCTGCTGAAGCAAGGACATAGCCTTTGTATATGGGGCACCTGCTCTATCCACTAACCCACTGACGCCCCACTCTTCTGTCTCTTCTGATTGAAATAGTCACACGCAGTTACAGAGAAATTATTACTGCCTTAAAGGGATAGTGCACCCAAAAATGATTCAGCCATTATCTACTCACCCATATGCTGAGGGAGGCTCAGGTGAAGTTTTAGAGTCCTCACATCACTTGCAGAGATCCAAGGGGAGAGTGGGTAGCAACACAACTCCACCTAATGGAGGCTGACGGCGCCCCAGATTAAAACGTCCAAAAAAACACATAATTTACACCACAAAATCTCCATACTGCT
>NC_065517.1:37173973-37205266 GCF_006386435.1 Epinephelus moara
TCAGCCTCCATTAGGTGGAGTTGTGTTGCTACCCACTCTCCCCTTGGATCTCTGCAAGTGATGTGAGGACTCTAAAACTTCACCTGAGCCTCCCTCGGCATATGGGTGAGTAGATAATGGCTGAATTTTCATTTTTGGGTGCACTATCCCTTTAAGAGAGTTGATTGAACTGAAGCACACTGACAGAATGGCATATTAATCCCAAATATGTTTTCTCTCTGTCACATTTAAATCCCTTGTCTTAAGCTTGTAGAAATGCTTTGGCACCTCGTCGGTCAGGACCTGTAGCTTGTGGTGAATTAGTGAATTTTCCAATTGTGGGATCAATAAAGTTTATCTTATCTTATCTTAGTCTGACCAATTGTTCTGCCGACTGCATTCTTGGAGTAAAGGTAACATTTATACTTTGCCACGTGGATAATTTTACTCAGTTGCAAAACTTTACGGGTATATTTGCGCTGTAATATCTTTAGCGAATCAGACCTTGAGACGGAGCAGATTACGATTGCAAGTGATGTGCAGTTCATGGTACTTTTAGTGGCCACAATCGATTCTTTGTGAATTCACCCCAAAGTTTGTTTGCAGTGCTTAAAGTCTGATGACATTAAAGAGAGTAGAAAAGCATGACTGTCACGAATGAAAGACAAAATGTATGGAAAATGACAAGAAAAAGAAAAGAATGAGTTAACAGAATTACAAATGGGTCAGTCTGACAAGAATAACTGGCGGAAGAAAAACAAAATGTGATCGGCAAAAGTGAAGCGGAGTTTTAAAGAAAAAAGAACAGCCCCATTCAGAGGCAGGATAAAGTCTGAAAGTTCAAGTCGATTTCTAAGATGCCCGCCTGTGGCAGCGATACAGCCACTAATCCGATCTTGTCACAGTTTCAGAGCTTTAGAGCCAAGCTGGTTTTCCCCTCAGTAACAGGAGCTATGTTTGTTTGTGGTGACATGGCGCCATGACAGAGTGTAATGGAGTGACGATGTGTGAGAGAGAGACCAAAATAAAACAGAGAGGAACAGAGACACTGAGGCCACTGTGTGCTCGGTACAGAACAAGTGGAAGAAGTAGGAAATAAATGAAACAGTTTTTCCTTTAATTCTCTGTCTCCTGACAGATCTGTGGTCTGCAGAGAGGAAGCTGGATCCTGGTTTGTGTTTGCAAAGAGTCACTGACAAAAGACTGACATTAAAGCGTGGTTAGGAGATCACATCCAGTTTAAATCTTACCTGTGTGAAGCTCAGAGTACTCAAGTGCTGACTGTGAAACTGAAGTTAATCAGTGTGAAGAATGTCTTTCATTTAAACTTTGAGATTTGACCCATTATTTTAAATGACAATTATTATTTTTTGCATCCCGCATTTTTATCCTAATTTAACATATACCAAATTCAGCATCTATCTAATGACTTTTCTGTGGGGGGGTTTTCATGTCATTTCATGCAACTATTCCCAATTTCCATCGAGATTAGGAGCACAAACTCTAGTTTACCCTAGAGTCAAAAATACATATTTCCCTCTTACCTGTAGTGCTATTTGTCAGTCTAGATTGTTTTGGTGTGAGTTGCTGAGTGTTGGAGATATCAGCTGTAGAGATGTCTGCATTCTCTTTAGTATAATGGAACTAGATGGCACTTTGTTTGTGGTGTTAAAAGCACCAAAAAAATACATTTATCACTGTATCACTGCACAGACTAAACGTGCATCTATTCATGGATGCATGTGTTAAGTTTGTAAAAAAAAACAAAAAAAAAACACAAATTAAGTGTAGAAAGTTTCTTTTTACCAGACAATGAGTTTTTAAGGAGGTGTAGTTTAACTTGACATGTTTCGACTGTCACTTCAGTCTCCTTCAGAAGTGTCATCTGATGTGCGTCATGACGTGTCTTTATCAGCTGGTAGTATCCCGGAGGTGTGACCAGCCTGGCAATCCGATTTGCCAGGCTGGTCACGCCTCCGGGATAAAAAGAAACTTTCTACACTTAATCTATTTTGAGTAGACAAAATGAACGTAATTACACTTGAACAACAAAGTTATTGTGCAAACAAAAAGACACAGTGTTTCAGAGTGTGGTCTTTTCAATGAAAAAGCCTCTCAGATGAAATGTGTAGTTACCTTTGCTGACGTCACTGGGGATGCTGCTGATCTCTCCGTTGACCATCTTCTGGTGCAGCTGCTTGATGTTGAAAGGCTCAACAGTGAAGGGCAGAGTCCCCGTCAGCATGGCAAACATACTCACACCTCTGCACACACACACACACACACACACACACACACACACACACACACGAAAAATACAAAGACACACATTTACAAGATGCACACACAATAATGCATTCTGCAATTTGTTTCAAACAGTAAATAACACCACAGAAAAACCGCCTTTTAAATAAATCCCCACTCAGGCCTCCTCACACACTGAGACTTCATCACTTACACTGACCAGACGTCCACTTTGGGCCCATACTTCCTGTGAGCGAGCAGCTCAGGGGCGGCGTAGGCAGGACTTCCACACTGGGTGTTGAGGAGCTCCAGAGACAAAGATTCAGCCTTCAGAGTGTTACTGAGGCCAAAGTCTGTGTGAAACATCATCGTTTTAACAGAGGAGCACATTCACAGGCGCACCAGTAAGCTAAGACAGGTTCTGTCACGTTGATCCGTCCAATAATGAGCATCAGTATCATACACTGGAAAAAATAATGGTCGTAGCCACCGTGACGTCACCTGCTGGTTAGTGGACTCCTGTTTTAAAGCCTCAAGGTTGGCATTTTGGCCGATGCCATCTTGGATTTTTGGAGTCAGAAGTAACCATATTTGGAGGAGAGGGTGGAGCTAACCCTTGTGCTAGCTGCTAGCTTGGTTAGCACGGTGCATTTACAGCCATGGTTAACTCTGACAATGCTAATGCTAATTTTTGTTAGAGAAAACAGGCTAAAAAAAACATTACAACAAAATGTACTTACTGCAAAAACTGAACATCTGACTCTTTAGAAGGTCTTTAAGTACAACCAAACTCTGGACAAACTTTTTAAGGTGACCAAAATGTTACAATGAACTTTCATGGATTGAAAACACACTGAAATAGCGAGAGGCCTCTGATTGGGTCACCATGACATTCTTACCCCAAAGGCCAAAACACACTGGCAGTGACAAAAAGTACGCCCCTATTATTTTAAATGTACAACCCCACACCGGAGGCAGTTCATCATCAGCATCATCCAGCATTCACAGGTTACAACAAATTCAAAATGCAGCCGCACGTATTCTCACTGGAACTAAAAAATATCAACACATCACTCCCGTTCTTAAATCTTTGCACTGGTTACCCGTTAAAACAAGAATTGATTTCAAAATCCTCCTCCTGGTTTACAAAGCTTTAAATGGCCTCGCACCTCAGTACATACCAGACATGCTCATCAGTTACACACCAGCAAGAACCCTCAGATCCATAGGCATCAACAACCTACTTATACCCCGCACAAAAACTAAGGAAGGGGAGGCAGCTTTTTCTGTTTATGCCCCACGCAGGTGGAATACCCTGCCTGAAACAGTGAGAAGCGCCACATCAGTGGCCCCCTGCCTGAAACAGTGAGAAGCGCCACATCAGTGGCCACTTTTAAAAGCAGGTTAAAAACTTTTCGTTTTATGACAGCATTTGGTTAGGTGTGTGTGAGTGTGTGTATAGGTGTGTGAACATGTGTGTTTGATTGGACTTGTTTATCTCGTTTTATTTTACACTTGCACTTTGTTACTCATTTTTGATTATCTGTTGTAAAGCACATTGAGTTTACCTTGTGTATGAAATGCGCTTTATAAATAAATTTGACTTGACTTGACTTGATCATCAGCGCTCCTGGACGCCCCGCCCCGCCCCGCCCCGCCCCGCCCCGCCTGTGGCGCTTCACATCACAGTCCTATTTCCAGCCCCTGGAATCAATTGCATCCCCCCAACTTTAATTAGTAGATGTCCACAAATGATTTTAAGCAAATGCTTGGGTGGAGGAGGTACAGTTCTGTAAGAGAAAGTAGTAGTATTTTTGTGTGGTCATCTGTTGACAAGCTGCAGCACAATGCGTCCAGTATGTGCTAGAGGCGGCACTTGACACGCGTCACCTGATATGTGTTTTCAGCTTAAGCCTAAGCAATCCAAACAACAAAAGCAGCGAGTACTAGCTGCTCACAGGGAGAGCAGGGTGGATTATTCCCTTATTATTGTAGGGTTTGCAAATTTGCATCCTGTGAGACACAGGAATCCCAAAAACATGTTCAGAGGCCAGAAACCTTTTTGTGTACCAGGCTGTAATCATGTTTATTTCTGCTGTACATGGCAATGCTGTTGGGCATTTTAACATCTATAGGGGTCAATGGGGACAGACTCACTCCAGTCTCAAGTGGCCGTTCAAAACCTCTGTGTTGGTTTCATTTTGATCAGTACACTCTCAGTCAGATGTCAACATACCCACAATCTTTATGTTGTTGTGTTCGTCCAGCAGGAAGTTTTCAATCTTCAAATCTCTGCAGAGAAAAAGAGGAGAGAGAGCTGGTTGGTCACAAGAAAGAAAGACTGTGGTTCACTTCAGTATTTTAATGAGCTCTGTCCTTTATCCTACAGCGATTGTTTCCTTACAGATGACCGTGTTGGCGTACTTAAATTGACAAACACAATAGTGGTTGTCCAATTTAAGAACTCCTGCAGTGTGTGTTTGGCCTTAGTCAGCATTTTCTGTGTATTTATGGACAACCAGATTCAGCCCCACAGAAACGAAGGAAAACCCGAGCTAAATTTAGGTTTGGGTCGAGCTCAGGATGAACAGTTAGTGGTAATTTGGGGGACTGGTTTGTGTTGGACTCCTAAAAAAAACCTGCAGCCATCATGATTTCCAACTCAAGCCAAACTGAAACTTACAGGCAGGAGAAGTGAAGCGCGTCTTGACTTACTCTCTCCTCTCCGCCACAGTAATATCTCTGTGTTCACCTGGGAAAGTTGCCTCACTCCCTTAAAAGTACCCCAGCCTCACCACCAACCACGCCGCCTGCTCGCAAACTACCGAGCTAAATGAAAATCTGCGGTTAGGCAGAGAGAGATCCCCTATAAACTATAGCCTGGGAATCAGCCATGTTCCTTTCATCTGCCTTCATCTAACCAACAGACACTCCAGGTCCCAAAAATCCAGAGAACGCTGCTCACACAAGCCGAATAAAGTTCAAAGACAGACGGAGGGAGAGAAGAGGGAAAAAGGGCAAGAAAGAGCGAGAGCAGACATTGTCATAAAGGAGAAAATGCATGCGGTAAACCTACTGGATGTGGGTGGTAGGAGGTGCATTTAAGTGCAAATTTTCCATTTATTTCCAGTTTAATCATCTCTGTGTGGGACTGCGGTGGAGAGTGTGAGAGCGAGGGAGTGTGTGTGCATGTGTGCGAGCATGAGGGTGTGTGTGTGTGTGACAGAGAGAGGTGCTATTGAAGGGTTCAGAGCGCCATCGTTGAGGGACTTCATTAGAGAGGAAGTCCATGATGTTGTGATGATGTGTGAATCATGGCGCCGGCGCAGGATGATGAGGTCAGTGCCTGGTAATCACATTCCCACCTTCAGAGGAGCCAAGGTCTTAAACCAAAGCCCAGCGCTGTCTGTGTGTGTGTGTGTGTGTGTGTGTGTGTGTGTGTGTGTGTGTGTGTGTGTGTGAGTATTAGGTCTCTGACACCTACACATACTAAAATGCCACTATAATAACACTCTCAGCTCCCACACTGCTCTGTGCCATGTACTGCCTTTCTTGCAGCGTTTCCTCCTCTGTAGGCTGTTAATGCCCTGCAAACTACACTGTGTGTGTGCGTGTGTGTGCTCACAACTGTGTGTATATGTGTGTGTGAATCTACAAGGTCTGACCTTAACATCCACCATGCAACAAACAGCTACTGTTGCAGGAAGGCTCGGCTGACTCACAGTGGACGGTGACATTTAGAGAAAATGACATTTGAGCGCCGTTCTTGAATACTTCACCCATAAAATGATTATTTGTATATCAGCTACTCACCCTGCGTAACGTTTAATTCATGAAAAAACGGATTGTTTCTTGCATGCCCCCAGGGACTTCTTGAGGAATTGAAGTCACAGGGGTCTGCGTTTAACTACAGCAAACCTATATGAAAACATCCATTTATGGGGTGACCTCTAGCTCACCTTTGGGCCGAGGCCTTTGCAGCAGGTCGGGTTCAGTCCCACCCTGCATCCGTTTGCAGTGTTAATTTTAACAGCTATTTTAGATTAAGCCTTAGCGTTAAGACAAAAATACATTTTAGTCAGTTTTATCTTTTAAAGTTTTAGTCTAGTTTTAGTCCATGAAAATTAGTCAATAATCCAGTGACAGTAATTCAGGTATCAGAAATTAGAATCAAGGTGACAGGTTGTAAAAAACTACCTTGGAAAAGAGTTCTTGCCAGAGCACAATTTGAATTTGCTCATTGATGCTCATTACCCATGCCGTTGGAGCCGAGCTGCACCAATCACATTGGTGTATCTGATATAGGCGGACCAGAGGCGAGCTAAACAGATGACGACAGCACTGCGACGACGAAGTCCGGAATCAGTCAGTAAACATTGCAAGATGGCTACGGATGAACACCAGTTGTTTGAAACGGCTTTGGCCGCTACAATGAACGAGTTAGACTTGGCTTTCTCTCTAAAAGAGGAACAGAAGACGGCGCTCGAATCTTTCCTTTGCAAGAAGGACGTTTTTGCTGTTTTGCCGTCCGGATACGGCAAGAGTCTAATCTACCAGTTCATCAGCTCATAGCTAAGCGCTAAGTTTTGTTCTGATTGGTCGTAGTGTTATCCAGTTGTGTGCAGTGATATTTACAAATGCATGCTTGGTGCCACCCCTCGAGTTGGGCCATTTGCATTACTCATAGCCAGACCCTAAATCTTTCTAGATTTGGGTCTGGATTTCCAGGCTGGTCAAAAACTACAAATAGAACTACAAATAATTTGTGCACACTTCCAAACTGTCATTTCTCCAGCAGTGTTTGACAGGTCTATTTATGCTCTCAACAAATAACTAATGTGAGACAACTAGGATTTGTCCCCATGTTCATTGTAAACTCTGAGTGATCCATGTGACTGTTAAGAAGCAGAAACATAACTTCTTTCTTCATCTGCAACATGTTAGTCTGGAGGTTTAAACTGGTGTCCTCTCACAGAGTTGGTGATTCAAACTAAACTTTCATCTCTGTCAGAGAAAACTGAGTTCAGACTGTTTACTTACAGCACAGCTACACTCACAGATAACTGAGCCTCCTACCTGCCTGTCAAACACAATCAACCCAGAAACCTTCTCCGGTCCGGATCTGGGGGGAGCCTTGCAGCTGCCATTCAGGGGCTAGTGAAACATCTTGGCGCCAGCTATTTACTGGAGTTCGCCAGCCTGTCGTTCATGTGGCGTTTGAAGATAACAAGCATGGCTGACCTCGGCTTTCAAAGTCCAATAATACATTTTCGTCACATCTCATCTCATCAACAAAAATGAAACATAGATTTTGTCTTAGTTCTTATTATCAAGATCTAAAATAAGCTCTAAATAAGAAGTTATTTATTTTGTTTAAATTCACAGTCTCCAACCCAGCACCAACATTATGTTTTTTGTCCACAGTTTGGTGCAGCATTAGTTCAAACATGACTCAGGACTGAAAATGAATAGGATGCAATGCAATGTGTATCAACTGTTTATTTTTTGAGACAAACATTTTTTATAAGTTCTCAGCACAAGAACAAAAAAGTGTGGACACTGCAAACAATCAGAAACGACGCAGCTGATACCGTGCAAAGAGTAACTAAGTACAAAGCAGATGTCTCTAGAACATGTACACGTACTGCACATTGTGTGTGTGTGTAGAGTCACCTGTGTACAATGCCGTGTTTGTGCAGGTGTTCCACTGCAGAGAGGATCTGACGAGTGTAGCGCCGCACCTCCCTCTCCTCCAGCCTCTTCCTGTCACAGATCCTGTCCATCAGGTCTCCTCCAGCACAGAGCTCCATGGCCATGTAGTAGCTGTTCTCTGTCTCCAGAGTCTGACACACACACATATTCATCACATGCATATTGACTAGACTGAGCTTCTTCAACAGCAGCAGATAAATGATAACCATTAACATACTAATTGGGGCCAAATTCAAGCAGCCGTTAGCTAATCAAAGGCAGAGTCTGAGTAGGGCGGGCCATGCCTGTGCCACAGTGTGAAGGTCCAATGAGCATTCTGCATAATAATTAGCCATGTGCTTCTGTTTGGGGCAGTGTGTAGCATAATTTCACAAGTATGACCCTTCAGAGCAATGAGCGTTTGTTTCCAGTATAACAGGCTGTTGTACAAATGGGTTTTGGTCCACTCGCTCTATTGGCTACTACTGCTGGTAGATGTTTGGAGAGAGAGGTGTGGGTGTGGCTAAGAGAGGAGTCAGGAGTGGTGGGGTTGTGTCCAGGGCTACATGCTATTATATCTGTCAGCGTTTTACAACAACGCTGACACACCAGGACTCAAAATGACAAGCATCTATCGTCGGGCTCTATTGGCTGGCAACTGGGACAGCCTACTGAAGCAGTGATACAGCTACAGCAGCCTCCTGTAGTTTTAATGGACCACTCTGACACTGTATGTTGAGTGATCTACGCCTGCATAGTGCAGTATGACGAGGCAAACCATTATATGTAGGGAGGAATGCAGTGTAAATTCCAATATGACTATTCTCACAGAGGTCGCATGGCCAGTGATCAGATGTGTAGACCTATCGGATATAGGACCACATGTTAAAGTGATATATATATATAAATAGATATACACTCACTGGCCACTTTATCAGGTACACTGTTCAACTGCTCATTAAAGGGATAGTGCACCCAAAAATGAAAATTCAGCCATTATCTACTCACCCTCATCCCGAGGGAGGCTCTGGTGAAGTTTTAGAGTCCTCACAACACTTGCGGAGATCCGAGGGGAGAGTGGGTAGCAACACAACTGCACACCTAATGGCTGACGGCGCCACAGATTAAAACGTCCAAGAACACATAATTAAAACCACAAAATATCTCCATACTGCTCGTCCGTAGTGATCCAAGTGTCCTGAAGCCCCGACATAAAAAGTTGTTTGGAAAAACGTCATTTGAACTCTGTTTTGTAGCTCTAACTGCCTCTCTGTACACTGCACTGTGTGTGCGCTTGCACGAGACCGTGAGTCATGGGCACCGCCTTCATGTGTGTTCACGTGCTTTCGCTGGTCTCGCGCGCACACGTGAGCGCTGTGCACAGAGAGGCAGTTAGAGCTACAGGCTACAATGAGGCTAAAAACAGAGTTCAAATGACGTTTTTCTAAACAACTTTTTATGTTGGGGCTTCAGGACACTTGGATCACTACGGACGAGCAGTATGGAGATATTTTGTGGTTTCAATTATGTGTTTTTGGACGTTTTAATCTGGGGCGCTATCAGTCATTAGGTGTGCAGTTGTGTTGCTACCTCCTCTCCCCTTGGATCTCCGCAAGTGTTGTGAGGACTCTAAAACTTCACCAGAGCCTCCCTCGGCATGAGGGTGAGTAGATAATGGCTGAATTTTAATTTTTGGGTGCACTATCCCTTTAACGCAAATAGCTAATGAGCCAATCACGTGGCAGCAACTCAATGCATTTAGTCATGTAGACATGGTGAAGACAACCTGAAGTTCAAACGGAGCATCTATCTATCTATCTATCTATCTATCTATGCATGCATATGACTATATGTGTTTTTATTTTTCTACCTCCAGCAGGACGACAATGTGAGGATGTCGGACCATCTGATGAATGCGAGGTTCTCTCTTCATGTTCTTCAACACGTACGAGTCCTGCCGTGCTTTCTTCTTGTCGATGACCTTAATGGCCACCTAAACGCACACAAATAGACACACAGACACATATTAACAAGTCATGTTTGTTTGTTTTTTTAACCTTAATATATTGAAGGAAAGTCTTTGCTCCTTTGCTCTGTTCTTTTCTTTTTTTAACATCTCCTTCTAAATTGGGTAATTTGCTCGCTCAGATGTGAACAGGAACAGAACCACACAGGGAGAGGATCAGTGTAACCACAGTCCTGCCAGTAGTTGTGGCTTCAGAGTCTTGCTTAGGGGAACTTAAACAGTACTTGTTAAGAAGTAAAGTGTACTGCTCATCCACCTACATTTTCTCCACTTACACAGACATTTACACCCACTGGCACTTCAGTCACAAGCCCCTATTTAGTCTCTGAATGGAACTTTAATCTATATCACTACACACTAAATCTTCAACCTGTATATCAACAGTGGCAAGAAAAAGAGAAGGAGCTTGATAGAAAAATAAGCATAAACTCTCCCTGGATAAAAATTAATTTCTGTCAAATTCTTAGGAAGTCAACTTTTATTATTTATATTGCTCTCAACACTGTTTTGAGTTTTGAGTCGGCCTGCACAGGAAATTAAAATTATAAAAAAATATGTGGTGGTTTGTCTTTTAATTCAAGATTAAAGGGGACCTATTATGGTTTTGGATGATCACATTAAATGTGGCAAAGGTTTCAAATAAGGAGGTAAACACATGCAAAAGTAATCTTGAACACTCTGTTTCCAGTGTTTTTTTTCTACCCGGGCTACAAGCTGACATCAGCTCATGGCAGATTTCTTCCTATGGTCATCTGCTGCAGGCACGCTGCTCCAATTGTTTACATTACGTACACTGCTACATGTAGCTTCATGCTAATATCACGGAAACATGTGATCTTGGTTGCCAAGGTTAATTTCTCCCCAATTTTGGATCAGATTCCTGCTGAAACATGTCTGTTTGTGTATCAAAGTCTTTCCTGGAGGTTTTTCCAGTAGCAAGTGCCTCAATACTCTGTTAGTCTTTCCCTGGCTACAACGATGGTGCAGAAATGCTGAGATACTGACAGCCTGGAAACACTGACCAATCAGAGCAGACTGGGCTCTTTGGGTACGGGGAGCTTAAAGAAACAGGGGCTAAAACAGAGCGTCTCAGACAGAGAGTGAATACAGGTGTTCCATCAGAGACATGAGGAAAATAAAGCATGTAAACAAACAAGTTCTAATAGAAACCCAAAATACAAGTGTGAACCTGAAAATGAGCAGAAAGTGTCTCCTTTAAAATCCAATTTCAAAAAGCCTCCAAGGTCGACAGTGTTTACACATTTGCAGACTTCACTTCCACAGGAACATGACCTGGGGAGGGTAACGAGGGTTAACAGGAGCAAACACCCCAGGAGATGAGTTTGGGTGTTACTATGGTGACAAGGTCAGGTACACATGAGCTGGGGTCAGGCACTCAGTGACCGGTGAAAGAAAGTCACACACACACACACACACACAAGCATAATTGTCTTTTAGCTTATTTGGAATTATTCTAATTGTTTTATACCGGGACATATTCTGTGCTGAGCTTTTGTTTTGTTTTGACACAAGTCTAGATAAACTGAGCAGAAACAGATCCACTTCAGACCTCTTTAAACAGCCCAGTCGCCAGAAGGAAATGTTTGTATTGTACATCTCTGCAAACCATGGATATGTTACATTTGCATGTTTCATATGTACCCCATCAACGTTTCTATCGCACCATAGTTTAGGAGCTGACTTTGTCATGGGGAGGTGGAGGGGATGGTGGATGGCGTGTCACCTGGGCAAGATGCCTGACAAGCTGCAGACCAACAGATAACAAGACAGATTGTGATTTCTGGAATTACTGCTGTTTTTCCAACGGATTTTAAGGCATTGAACGTGGGTGTTTTGTAGCGATCCATGGCTGTGTTTTCAGGGGCTTTCTAGGCACCAAACGTGGGTGTTTTGTGGTGACCCGTCACTGTGTTTTCAGGGGCTCTTTAGACACCATATGTGAGTGTTCTGTAGCAACCTGCTGCTGTGTTTCCAGCAGCTTTTTAGGCACCAAATATGTTTTTATTTTAGCGAGCTGTTGCTGTGTTTTCAGGAGCTCTTTAAACACCACAAGTGGGTGTTGTGTGGTGACCTGTCGCTGTGTTTCCAGCGACTTTTTAGGCACCAAACATGGGTGTTTTGTGGTGACCCGTCACTATGGGCTCTAGTTTCCCGGCGCAGCGCAGGGTGGCGAACCCCGCGCAGAGCTAGTTTAGAGCAGCGCAACCCGAGGCGCGCTCAGTTTGGTAGTTTGGCAGACCGAGGTGCGCTGAGATGGGTGTGGCGGCGCAGCATTGGGAGGTGTCGACAGATCCAGCTTGGCACAGTGACAGTTTCGTGCCAAAAGGCTTTGCCGAAGGTGCGCTAAAAGCTCGCCAGCTGAAACCAGGTCTACTGTCAGCGCAGGGGGAGCACAGCTGGTGTAAGCCGAAGTTTGGCTGACCTGCGGACAGTGCAGCTTGGACCTCCCGGACCAAAACATCAGTTTCCTCCTGGGAGAAGTTTGGCTGTCTGACGCTGCTGCTCTCTTCTGCTATGGCAAATTGAGTAAACTCTCATTACGCCTTCACGCGGCGCATTTAAGGGCGAGGAGAGGGGCTCATTTGATTGGTGTGATGTGTGTAAAACCCACTCCACGCCTTCTCTCCTCCCTCTTTCCGACTTGCGCAGGTAGGAGGGACGGAGGTGGGAAAGAGGAGTAGCTGCGCCAGCGCGCACAGCGTGCCAAACTTGCAAAATCCGCCTGGCCACACCCAGTTGGCGAAGCGCAGGTGCGCTGCGCCCCCGCCTTGCCCAGTCTGCGAAACTAGAGACCTATGTTTCCAGCAGCTTTTTAGGCACCAAATGTGGGTGTTTTGTTGCAATATGTTTTCAGGGGCTCTTTAAACACCACAAGTGGGTGTTTTGTAGCAACCTGTTGCTGTGTTTCCAGCAGCTTTTTAGGCACCAAACATTAGTGTTTTATAGCGACCCGTTACTATGTTTCCGCTGGCTTTTAAGACGCCACACATGGGTGTTTTGTGGTGACCCATTACTGTGTTTATAGCAGCTCTTTGGACACCACATGTGAGTGTTTTGTAGCGACCTGTCACTGTGTTTTTAGCACCCTCTTAGACACAACACTTGGGTGTTTTGTAGCAATCTATCAATGTGTTTCCAGTGGCTTTTAGCCACCAAACGTGGGTGTTTTGTAGCAAACCATCACTATATTTTCAGGGGCTCATTAAACACCAAACATGGTTGTTCTGTAGCAACCCGTCGCTGTATTTTCAGGGGCTCTACAAAAACCACAAGTGGGTGATTTGTAGCAACCCACTGGATTTTTATGTACCAAACATGAGTGTTTTGTAATGACTCGTTGCTGTGTTTGCAGCATCTTTTAGACACCAAGTGTGGGTGTTTTGTAACAACCTGTCACTGTGTTTCCAGAAGGGATAGTGCCACGAATACAATTGTTTTTCACCAAGACATCACTGTCTTCCCTGCCAGGATAGTGAACAAAAAGCAGTTGTTTTAATTTGGCATTTTAAGCCAAACATAACCATGCAGTCAATATTAAATGTGAATGTTACATAATAACGTGCAAATGTAACATTTCCTAAGTTTGTAGAAATGTACAATGCCAACAATATTTCTGTGAAGTGGGTTGCTTTAATTCTGTGAAGCAAAAGTTCTGTTCCTGTAAAAATGCTTGTGAAATAAAGTAATTACAGACGGATCTGACTGTGTTTTTGTACACATAACAAGAATAATAATACCCTGCTGCCTTCTTCGAACACAAGTGAGTATAATAATCAGGTACAAGCTCTAACCATGTAATCATAATCTTGTATGTGTGTGATCTTTTTCTTGCCACCCTCCAGTCTGAGACATGCCTCCTCACGTCTCCTCACTCTTATTCTCATCTCAGGGAGAAAGCACCGACCTTTTCGCCCGTGCCGATGTGCAGCCCCTCCATCACTTTGGCAAACGATCCCTTGTTGATCATTTTCCCCACCAGATAGGATCCGACCCGTTTGGAGTGGGGGAAGCTCCGCAGCAGCTCCCTGGGGACCTTTAGAGAAGGCAGAGGCAGTCGCTCCCGGCCCGGCCCAGAGGCTTCCCACTGGGACGCACCACGCTCTCCCTCGCCCCCTCCCTCCGCCACCATGTCCTCCGGAGTGGGCTTCAATGCTGCAGCTGGCATCCCGGACAGGGCCAGGGCCCCATGTGGCCACCTCTCACACACACACAATCAAATCCAAAAACAGGACAGACCACATAGAACGCACATACTAACACACACAAACACACACTTGTTGACTGAGGAAGGCAGAGTGCTGCTAAAAATCCTTCTCCAGGAGCAGGTGCGTGTCCTCGGATGCAGATTTTTTATCCTTCCACTCTCAGGTAATTATATCCTTTAGTCCAGACTGTGTGATGGAAGACTCCTCTTTTCCTTTTTTGTCATTTCAACAAATTCAGGTGCCTCAAAGTGTCTCTCTTTCAATCCAACCATGGAGCAGGTTACGCTGGCTTCTTTCCCCTTCTCTCACTCTGTCTCTCTCTGCCGGTTAGTGGATGATTAACTGTTGTGTTCTTAGGTCAGCTCCAGTGATGAGAAGGACATTCTACACCGTAATTACCCCCCCTCCCTTTGCACTCACTAAGGTACACACGGATACTCACAGTTACACAGTAACTCTTTAAACTCTCTTATTCACTTCCTTGGGTTCTTCATTAAAATCTTATTTTCTGATTCTGTCCATTCCTCGCTGACACAATCAGGCCGCCGTCTTCACCGTGAGGACAGATCAGTGTTGTTGTGACAAACGAATGTGGACTGGTAAAAGATGAACGGTGGAGAGGGATCAGTGTGAACTGATCTTAGGTCTTAGGCCTAGGAATTACATTTTTTCCACATGCATGAGACCAAACGGTTCAAGTCTTACATTCTCCATGTGTTATCTATGGAAGTTTAAGAAAATACACTTATATGCTGTCTTTCCGGGAGTTGGATGAGAAGACTGATACCACTCTCACACCTGTACACTGAATATGTAGCTACAGCAAGCAGCCTTTAAAGGATAACTTAGGTATTTTTCAACCTGGGCTCTATTTCCCCATGTGCATGTGTGCGTATCATTCATAGGTACAACTTGTTCTAAAATTGGTTCAGTATTGAGGGAGGCGGATGCAACTGGGAGCCACGAAACGAGCTAAAACGGTAACGGGGGCAAATGCGTCCCGTATAAGTTTGCGCATTAAAAGTGCTTTTTTTCTCCACTGACCGGTTCAGATCGCCAGTGCTATCTCTGTAAATAGCATACTAAACGTTTCCCTTACCTCTGGGCTGTGTGACATCATCTCGCGAGAGCTTTGCTCCACTGTGTCTGTAGCTCTCTCTACTCGTGGGACAGCCGTTTTCTTGAGGAAGAGGTGTTTCGGGATTGGATGTCTTCTCTTCTTCGGCTGGCAGTAGTCATCTTGGGAGAAGTGAGCACTGCAGACCCGATGGTCTGCAAGGCGCAGTGTCTGGACAGGAGTGTTAGCATCCATTTGTAGCACAACTAGCCACAACTTGAGCATCTCGCCGTCCGACAAAGGCAGCCTATGAAAGCTGTACGGGGTGTTGCGCGACATCCTGTTCTTGCAATTCGGATAAGCACAAACACGAACCATTGTTTTCAATCGATGCGGTAAAACTCTCAACTGTACTCCGGGACAACCAGTGCCACTCTGAGCATGCATGGCTGTTTTGTCTGTTTTCTGTTTTCTTCTGGCAACAAGCAAAGCTCTCGCGAGATGACGTCACAGCCCAGAGGAAGTGAAGGGTAAGGGAAACGCTTAGTATGCTATCTACAGAGATAGCACTGGCGATCTGAACCGGTCAGTGGCGAAAAAAAGCACTTTTAATGCGCAAACTTATACGGGACGCATTTGCCCCCGTTACCGTTTTAGCTCGTTTGGCGGCTGCCGGCTGCATCCGCCTCCCTCAATACTGAACCAATTTCAGAACAAGTTGTATGAATCATACGCACACATACACATGGGGAAATAGGGCCCAGGTTGAAAAATACCGAAGTTATCCTTTAAATTAACTTAGCACAGATGACTGGAAACAGGGTGAAACAGCCAGCCTTGCTCTGTCCAATGGTTCCAAAACTTGCCTAAAAAAACAATTTGTCATTTTTAGACTTTCTTGGGGATAAACCACATTACTTATAATGTGTTTATCTGTGAGCTTTAGAGGTGCTGGTGGGTGGATTTTGGCTGCTGCTCTTAGGGTCTTCATTTAGGATCCTTGTGGCCTGAGAGTACAAGCTCCTCCTGAACCTCTCAGGTTGGAGCTAGGAGCAAAGTTTCTGCTCGTTAGATGCATTAAATCTTTTTCAAAATAAACATACAACGTCTGTAAAACACTTTGTATTTCCTTGGCTGTTGTAACTGGCAATTCAGACAACACAGCACCCAGTGCTGCTGAAGTCACTTCATATGAATATTTCAATATTCTTTATTTTAATCCCAAGTCGTCACATATCATCGCTACACGCTACGTAGCCTCTTGTATGGACTGCACTTGCCTTTCTAGTCTGCTGAGTCCCGACCACTCGCTTTTTACACTACATGTCACATTCACACACTCACACACACTGGTGGTTCATTATCTTGCCAAAGGATGCTTTGACATGCAAACTGGAGGAGCCAAGGATTGAATCGTCGAGCTTCCGATTGGTGGACAACCCGCTCTGCTTCTGAGTCACAGCCGCCGCAACTCAGCAATCCTCAAGATCCCAGTGACTGCACTTGACAGTTATGCTTAGAAGCCCAGAAATACTTCTGTACATATTCCATCTGTGGAGTTCTCTTTTTTCAAATTTGGATCCAGGACTGGACCTCAGAAAAGGCACTGCTGGGATTTGAACCCAGGATCTCCTGTTTACTAAACAGGCGCTTTAACCAACTAAGCCACAGCGCCCTTGTGTCTGCTGATGACATGGCGGGACCCGACAACCAACAACAGGACATCAGCAAATGTACATGGTTAGGTTCAGAAAAAAATATATCAAGGTTTTACTCTACATTCATACAGAAAGTGAACCAAGACCTTCTGGGTGAAAGTCCAGTGATGCTGGTTTCATCCACCACCCCTCCTGTCTGCCATACAGAGACCATTCAGGTCCGGGTGGCATTATTAACTGATGCCGCTCATTGATGTAACATACAGATGGGAAACGATGCCTGTTTTTCATTGGTGTCTGATGCAGAAATCAATGAGGAAGCAGCGGTATTTGATGACTTCAGAATACAGAATGATCTTTATGACATCTATTGCACGTCTGTCCGTTTTTTGGGGGAGTTTTTCCTTATCCGCTGCGAGGGTCCAGGACAGAGGGATGTCATATGCTTTAAAGTCATCTGAGGCAAATTGTGATTTGTGATACTTGGCTTTATAAATAAAATTGATTGAATTGTTTGAATAAGAACGGGTTGAAAATCCATGATGGCAATGGCCAAAATGCCTAACTCGAGGCTTCAAAGCAGGAGCCCACAGCATCACGATGGCTGCGTCCATGTTCTGGGACGCCGCAACCAACATTAGGACATCAGAAAACGCAGGTTAGGTTTAGAAAAAAACATCATGGTTTTACTCTACAGTCATACGAGTAGCGAACACCAGCCTTCTGGGTGAAAGTCCAGTGATGCTGGTCCCACCACCCTTCCTGTCCGCCCTACAGGGACTTTCCAGGTCCTTAAGTTATGTCATTTTCCGGTGGCGTTTAAAACTGATGCCATCTGGTGGCATCATTAACTGCTGCCACCCAACAGTGCAACATACAGACGGGAAAGGATGCCTGTGTTTCGTCAGTGTCTGATGCGGAAATCAATGACTGAGTGGTGGTATGTGACGACTTCAGAATGAGAACGGGTTGATGGTTGCGTCCAGGTTCCGTGACGCTGCAACCAACACCAGGACATCAGCAAATGCATGTGGTTAGGTTTTGAAAACCCCCCACCATGGTTTGGCTTTACATTTCATGGGAGGCAAACGCAGGCCCCCGGGGTGAGGGTCCAGTGATGTTGGTCCCATCCACCACCCCTCCCACAAGCCCTACTGGGACTTTCCAGATCCTTTACATACATTGTCCTGTGGCATTATTAACTGCTGCTGTCCGACAGCGCAACATACAGATGGGAAAGGATGCTTGCATTTTGTCAGTGTCTGATGCAGAAATCAATGACTTAGCAGCTGTATTTGAGAATGGGTTGAAAATCCAAGATGGCAATGGCCAAAATGCCTAACTTGAGGCTTTAAAGCAAAAGCTGCATCCATTATTTTATTCAGTCTAAGCCTTCTTAGCATACCTTCAGCAGGGCAGTTATCTACTTCCTTTATACCTTGAAATCTGGTTCAAAGGCTGCTCCATAAATCCCCATGGTTTTATATGAATGAAGAGTTTACATGTTAATTTCAAGTAAAAACTGGAGTATTAAGGTTTTTAAGTGATGATATAATACTGGAGCGAAGGATCAGAGCCACAGAGGCATGTGTTATTATGACAGCGGTGATCAGTGGAAAGCAGCAGTGAGGTTTTGTGCTGATGAGTGACGGGCGGCATTGAAGTATGTCTGCTTTTCTGCTACTGTGTGTATTAAAGTGCGTGCGTGTGTGTGCACGTCAGGGTCAGATTGCAGTGTGTTGCTGCTCAATTCTTCCTCACTCAGCTGATGAAAGGAGGGATAGAGCCTTATATCCGCCATGTAACCCAATACACTCACACACTCTCACACACACACACACACACACACACACAAAACCTTACGCAACCTTTAACTGAGCGACTGTAGTAGCCAAGTGAAGCTTCTCCAGTTACCTTATTTCGTTTTAAACATGTTGATACTGTATAATGTGATTTGGCATTCAGAGTGCACACACAGCTGCAGCGGCCATGACAGTTTTCTGCTCTTTTGTGCGCACCGAGGCGCCGTTAAACTCGGTGTAATCGCAATCAAAACACTTTGTCGACCGCTTTTCTCCCTTTAGTTGACCATGCCAGCGTTTTAAAATCTCTTTATGGGATACAATCATTGACCAACTCAGGTCCAAACTGTCTGCGCCATAACGAAGAGAGACACATAAATATAAAACGCACCCATATTGGTGTCAACAGTTTTTCCAGAATATTCTGAAATGAGCCGCAGAACACAGGAGCAGCCCGCCATTAGTGGTTTCACATCAGTAGAATCCAAAATGCTGTGAAAACATTCAACCAAACCCCTTCAAGAAAATCAGTCATTTTCCCTACACAAATCAAATCTCACATCTTAATCTCTCTTTTCTTCTTCGTCTTCATGTGTGTGTGTGCTCATACGCCAGGAGCCCTACACTTCATAAACGGGTCTTAAGGCCCTGGCGTGTGTGTGGGAGGAGGTGTTAACACACCCTCCCTAATGCCGGGGAAGGGTGTCAAGCTGTATCTGGCTCTGTATTGGACGGACGCAGAGGAGGAAAGAAAGAAAGGGAGAAAAGTGTGACAGGGTAGAGAGGAAGCGGTGAGGTGCGTCCGTGCCCGACAAAGTGACGGCTGAGGGACAGGAAGTGAGTGAACGACTACAGCGAGAGAAAGACAGGATGAGTGAGAAGGAGAGAAACCGAGCTTCACAACTGAAAAACAAATGTGAATTAATAAGACCTCAAGAGGATTTTTATATAACCTCGCTGCTGCCATGCTTAAATGTTTTGCAGAGGCTTTTCTGTGTGTGTCAATGTGTGTGTTTTCATGGTTCAGAAAAGGTCATTCTCACTGCCAGAGACCGCAGTCTATTTGTGTGTGTGTGTGTGTGTGTGTGTGTGTGTGTGTGTGTGTGTATTAGGCATACATACATATTTGTCAACTGTTTCTAAAAGCGCTGCAGTGTGTGTATGTTTTTGAGTTTGTCTTTGCATCCACACACATGCATATAGAAGCATCATTTACATGCACTGCAGTGTAATTGTGAGTGTATACATAGCCCAGTGTGTGTATGTGTGTGTTGCGTTGGCGCGGAGGAATGCTGGCTTGCCTGTAGGACTTGGCGACCTCCTCGGCGGTCACATTAAATGAGAAGAGAAACCCCCTTCTGCTTCCTGCCTGTAATAAATGGATCCCCAGCAACCATTAAGGCATATTTTAACACCAAATAACTCCCCGAAACCACACTAGAACAGACACAGGCGACCCCCACCCTCTCACCATCTCTCTCACTCTCTCTGTCTTCGACTCTGTTTCTTTCATTTCTCCGTCTACCCTTTTATAACAAAAAAGAAGAAAAGCTAAATGTTAAAATAAGATCTTTTTGGTGCCGCAGCGTTATGTGCTTCGCTGTCGGACTTTGTGGCCTGTTAGAGTGTTTCATGACTCTTGATGGTCTCAGTCTCCTTTTCTTTCCTCTTCTTCAGATTGTTTTTGCACCGTGGACCATTTGTTCTGTGTTTCATTGTGGCTGCTTACTGAATGAACGAGAAATACAGGTAGACCTCTTGGTATCCTCATACAGATGTCATGCAGTGCTGAATGCTGAAAGGTGGTGAAAACATACTCGTTCCCTATATGGCACTGATGACCTACTTCAGTTAGAATCAATAGGATATACTGGAGGACATGACAGGAAGTAATGAGGAAAGTGCGAAATGAGTGGCTGGGCTCAACCTTAGAGATAGGGTGAGGTGCTCGGACATCCAGAGGGAGCTCGGAGTAGAGCCGCTGCTACTTTGCGTTGAAACCTAATCATGCACAGCCCTGGCTTGGTGAAGACCTAGTGGCACAACAGGGGATGAAAAACTGAAGCCAATGTCTGCTGAGTGTCTACCACAGCGACAACGTTGCTTATGTACCCTAACCATGGTGTAATCCCAGATTCACAGAGTGTAAGCTTACCTATAGCTGATGCTATTTCAGTGTGTTTTTAGTTTATGAAATTTTAATTGTAATATTTCAGTTCAGCATTTGGTTGTACAAGAAGACCCTCTATGGAGTCGGATGTTCAGTTTTTCCGGTAAGTACATTTTGTTTTAATAGTTTTAGGTCTGTTTTTTTGCAAGCGAAAATTAGAAGGCGCATCATCACAGTTGACCATAGCTGTAAATGCACTGTGCTAACCAAGCTAGCAGCTAGCGTTAGGGTTAGCTCCAACCTTACGTCCAAACAAAGTCACTTCTGGCTCCAAAAATCAAAAATGGCGAAAGCCAAAATGCCAAACTCGAGGCTTCAGAACGGGAGCCCTCAAACCAATGGGTGACATCAGGGAGGCTACATATGCTATTTAATACGGTCAACGGTGAAAAAACAAAACTGTAAACTGTAAAGAATTAAACCTCAGGGCAGTCTCTGCTGCTGTAAGGACACACTGCCAAACTACCAGGATGAAAAATGGCAAGTAACACCGGAGATATTACTGGAGCTTCTGAAGGAGCACTGACAGGATGGGTGTGTTTTTTTGGGGTGTCAAGTTCAATTATCAACAAGAATAGCTGATTGCACCTTTAAGGCAGTCAGACACAAAAATGATAGATACAGGGCCTTACAGTTTGTAACTTTTAGAAAAATAACTTTTTGTCATATTTGATGAAACTGTCACTTTATTCACACAGTACTACATGAGACAGATAATCTGTAAAATAAAGCCGTGTTCCGCTCCCTCCTCTTAGTGCTTCTAATGGCATCTGCAACAATACACCACACCTGAATGAAAACAACCAATCAGAGCCGAGGAATGTCTAACGCAGCTGTCAATCACGTAAATCACGGCTCTTGAGCTGTGGTCAAACTGTCAAACGAGGCAGCGCTGATCAAATATGAATCAAGATTTCCAGAAACATAATGTGCTCAATTTAGTGCACCGTTTAGCTGTAAAATGTAAAAGTCTGTGACCCATTATATGCAGCTGAAATTATATGTATAGAATCTGTTGTCAAATGTATTTCTTCTCATGTTATAGTAACGGTGGGGGACCACACCATACATGTTAGTGGGACACTGATTTCTCTTTTTTTGTCACCCTCTCTGGAGGGGGTCATCCCTATGTTCCCCGGGTTCTATGTTCCCCATTTAACCCTGCAAAAAAGGTTCTATGTTCCCCGCTTACACAAAAAAGGTTCTATGTTTCCCTCTTATCCAAAAAAGGCAGGAAACATAGCAGTTGCATTAATATGTTGTTTTAACATCTCTAAACACACATAACGGAACATAAAGGGGAGAAATTACAATAAGCTGTTAAGTGCAGCGTTTTTTCGGGAACTCTGTTCAGTAAATCCACCATGATTATTTATTAGTTTTGTGATAAAAAATAAATGCGTCTATGTTGTTGATCACGGATGTTGATATCAACTGTTCAGTTCGGTCCTTCGACCAATCAGATACTCAGATGTCTTCCTCTCTTGTTTTTATGACGGTAGCGTCAGGAGCAGCCAAAGACCACCTGTGGCAAGATAGTTATCTACCAGTGTTCGTAAAACAAAAGAATATTGATCATGGCCGAAATAAAGATAAATAATCATGTACAGTTAATGCGTTTCCCCGTTTGCTTATGGGTACAGAGAAACATGTATGAAACATGAAACTGAACAGTTGATATCAACATCCGTGATCAACAACATAGACGCATTTATTTTTATCACAAAACTAATAAATAATCATGGTGGATTTACTGAACAGAGTTCCCGAAAAAACGCTGCACTTAACAGCTTATTTATCTTTATTTTGGCCATGATAATTATTCTTTTCTTACCAGTTGGTCTTTGGCTGCTCGAAGAAATCTGCACTGACTGAAACACTGCATTTAACGGCTGGATTAAAAAACCTTCTGTAAAGGATATAATTGCCCAGATTGCCCACCATAGATCGCCCAAAGGGTAAGTTTCTGATTGTAATTTCTCCCCTTTATGTTCCATTGTGTGTGTTTAGAGATGTTAAAACAACATATTAATGCAACTGCTAAGTTTCCTGCCTTTTATGGATAAGCGGGGAACATACAACCTTTTTTGCAGGGTTAAATGGGGAACATAGAACCCGGGTAACATAGATACGCTCCCCTCTGGAGTTCTTTAGATTCCCTTAAAGGGATAGCGCACCCAAAAATTAAAATTCAGCCGTTATCTACTCACCCATATGCTGAGGGAGGCTCTGGTGAAGCTTTAGAGTCCTCACAACACTTTCGGAGATCCCAGGAGAGAGGGGGTAGCAACACAACTCCACCTAATGCAGGCTTATGGTGCCCCAGATTAAAATGTCCAAAAAACACATAATTGAAACCACAAAATATCTCCATACTGCTCGTCCGTAGTGATCCAAGTGTCCTGAAGCCCCGACATAAAAAGTTGTTTGGAAAAACGTCATTTAAACTCTGTTTTTAGCCTCATTACAGCCTGTAGCTCTGACTGCCTCTCTGTGGACCGCGCTCACCTGTGTGCACTTGCACGCGAGACCAGCGAAAGCATGTGAACGCACATGAAGGCGGTGTGCACACACACGTATGGAGTATGTAGATATTCTGTGGTTTCAATTATGTGTTTATTCTGGGACGCCGTCAGCCTCCATTAGGTGGAGTTGTGCTGCTACCTCCTCTCCCCTCGGATCTCCACAAGGGATGTGAGGACTCAAAAACTTCACCTGAGCCTCCCTCGGCATATGGGTGAGTAGATAATGGCTGAATTTTCATTTTTGGGTGCACTATCCCTTTAAACCCATGTCCCCCCAACTGTTATCTTTGTGTCTCCTCTTAAAGGTGGGTTAAAAAAGACACCAAGCTGATTGCGTTGCATTACTACTACCCTCATGGCCAAACAGCGCATGTTGTTACAGTGGAAGAGCCCTAATCCCCTTGGCACAACTTCTTGGTAAAAGGATTTAATGTCTTTTCTCCACCTGGAAAATTAAAGTCAGAGGATCTGTGAAAACATTCCACAAAACTTGGAGCTCCTTCTCTCCTATATAAACTCTTTAACTCAGAGAGACAATTCATTTGCTCAATAAATGAGTTAATAGTCTTTATTTTTATTCTATTTATTTCTTATAATTTTATCTATTTATTCTCTTCTTCTTTATGTCTTCTGGCAGTCAGGAAAGTGTGATTTGTACCGACTGGGACATTTGGGAAGGTGGGTGGGAGGGCGATTTCGGGCTGATTGGTTCGGGATGTGTTGTTTGTTTCTGTGTTTGTCTGTGGGCTGAAACATTTAACACTCCAGAAAAATATATACTTAAAAAAAAAAGGCATTGAGGTGGTTTTAAACCTGCAAGTCATGTGTCCAGTATTTGAAATTGTACGACATGTTTGCACAGTATATCACAGTAGGATAGACATCAGCACCAGGGTTGCTCTCTGGCGTCCACCTCTGCTGTCCATGTCTGCCCTCCAGTGGACACAACAGACTGATGCAAGGACACAGCTCTGAAACCCAACAGCTCAACTTA
Source organism: Epinephelus moara (assembly GCF_006386435.1). Lineage (NCBI taxonomy): Eukaryota > Metazoa > Chordata > Actinopteri > Perciformes > Serranidae > Epinephelus > Epinephelus moara. The sequence continues at coordinate 37,198,346 of NC_065517.1, forward strand.
AGAAATGAATTCATCAGCAGACGAATAGAAAAGAAGTCATTGTCTGTTTATTTCTCCCCTCTTTGTTCTCTCTTTCTTTCTATGTGTCTTTAAAGAACTCAAGTTTCTTCCCTCTGAGGCAGGAGATTCAGAAAAGGTTTGGTATCAGTCCCACATCATAACGGCTTTTTTCCAAGAGGCTCAGCTTCAAGGAAATCACACAATAAACTGGAACACTGTGCTTCGCTCTCACCTCCTGCACACGTAACCCACAGCTGAGTGAAACAAGTGTGCAGCATGTTAACACTCATTGTGTAAGGCTTGTTGTTGTCAAAAGAGATTTGGGGAAATGTAGGAAATAATTAACTGAAGTCAACAATGCTGCTCAAGGGAAAATGAGTCACTCCATAACAATATGACTCCTGCAGCGGAGCACAGTGATGTTGTGCAACAGCGTGAGAGGAGGCATGGATGGACAGAGGAGAGAGAACAGCTGATAATGACAGACAACACCGACAAACGTCGGAGCTCATCTGCTTTAAATTAACTGATATTAAAAAAAGAATGTGGCTGGTTTTTCTTTCCAGGATCGAACCTTGCTGTGATGATGTCACTGTCTGCTCCTGCATCATCACTCAACTCTTCGTCGTGTCATTAGGAAGAAGGGCAGCTGGCTGTCAATCCCTGATGACTTCATCCGTGGCCGCAGCCTCCTTGACGTGTCATCGTCTGTCAGTGACACCCGCCGTCACTTCGGCGTGTCATCATCAGTCAGTGCAGCGCAGCGTGCTTAGCGTGTCATCAGTCAGCGCCTGCATGTTGCTGTGGTTTCAACCTCTCATGTTCTGTGGTCTGAGCTTCACTGATGCTGATTGGAAATAGTTCTCTATGGTTTCTAAACAGACAAACAACTGTGCTGCACTCTAAGACTTTAAGCTGCGTCTTCCACATCATATGCTGTAAGAGCAGACTACAGAGCAAACCGCTGCTGCCCGCAGAAACATTTCAATGAGATCAGGTTGCCTCAGCGCTGAATTCAGGCAGAAATGGTGCTGAATTACGTCTCTAAACAGTTAGGGGAAGTGTGTTTTGTGAAAACATCACGTGCCAAGAAAAACTGAACTAAAGAAAGGGTACAAAAAAATTAAATAACACTAGTAGTGTGCTTTGATTTAAGGCTGTCTTGAATTCTTAACTCACGTCTAGACACAGTGTGGAGATGTTTGAGTGTTGACGCACCAGATAAACTTGTCTGAAGAATCACTTTTCCAACATTTCAAATGCAAAGGAGCTGTTGAGACAGCAGAGAAACTGGACACTGTAATTAAGGCTGCAGCTATGATTTTAGAAATACACCAGTAGTAATTAGTCTCCTCACTCAGCTGAGAAATGTGTGACACAGACGATAGAAACTCAAATTAAATTTTCTTTCACACAATATTTGTTCATTTAACTGCTCAGTTATAGTTTCTGTACATTTTGTCTCCCTACACGACGGCCTGAAGAAAACGCTGCCATTGTACGCTTCTGCAAACATTTCATGTGAATTATATTAGTGTTCCTAAAGTGGCGTGGTGTACAAGCTCATTGTGTCATAAGAAAGTGGAGGGGATGATGGATGGCGTGTCGTCTACACCAGTGGTTCCCAACTGGTCCAGCCACGGGGCCAGATTTATCCTTAGTCATTAGTTCAAGGTCCACACAGTTAAATACATTTAGCATCTTACTTGTGTTTGGTCATGTCGTCGAGCTAGTTTGCTGACTCTGTCAAATAGCTGTCTGTTAATCATTGACTCTACAGCAGGAAATGGCACTTCAAAATAAAAACCCTGCATCAGAAATTCACAGTACTTAAAAATTAAGTGTGTTTTATACAAACTTGACATGTTTGCAAGTCACCTGTGGTCCATTCAGAATGAACCCGTGACCCACTTTTGGTCCACGACCCACCAGTTGGAAATCACTGATCCAGGCGAGACGGCCGCCAAGCTGCAGGCCACTGTTGGAGACAGACAAACAACAAAACCAATTGTTTTAATTGAGTCATTGCTCTTTTTCCAGCAGGGATAGTGCTACAAAAACGGGGTTATTTTTTCCCAAGACGTGGCAGCTTTTCCAGCGGAGATTGTGCTCCTAAAACCGGGCATTATAAGCCGAAACATGATCTTTTCAGAATTGGTTACATTAACCAAAGTGTTGTTGAAATATACATTTTCAACGTATTTGCTACATAATAATGTGCAAATCTGTGGTTTACAGACATGTACAATGCCAACATTTTTTTTTGGTAAGTGGCTTGTCTAATTGACCTATGGCTAAGTCCCGCCCTCAGACGCGATGAGCCAATCACAGTGCGTATAGCCATTCCCATACACGTCCATTGAAATGCATTACAGAAAGTCAGTTTTGTTCGGTTTTATGAGCTTTTTCTGAGATTTGAAGTTTAAAAATGGTCAAACGGTGTGCATGGGGTACATGCAACTCTGACACAAGGTATCCTGAGAGGCTGGGCGACCAGGTGTATTTTTTACACTTTAAACCACATCTCAACCGAGAAAAGTGTCTCCTTTGGATAAAGTTGTGTGGTAACGTTAGACCACAACATCAACTCAACGTGAATAAGATTAACAATGATGTCTACATCTGTTCTAAGGTAAGTCAACATTGTGTTTGAGGCAACATATTGTCACTTTGCTGGAAAGAAATATAAAGTTATCTTTAACATCTCTAGCTAACGTTAGCTAAAGTTAGCCTAACGTTAGCTCCTAGCTGCGTTGTTCATCATGTCACCTTGTTTGCTGGGAGTTCATTAGCCTATTTTGTTCTAGTTTTGTACTTTGGTGATCGTACATCATTGTTAGCTGTTGTCCAAAGGGCTCTAGTTAAGCTAACGTTAACTTCTGGAGCTTAGCTTCATTAACTTATCTGTAATGGCAGAGATAACAAAGGTTGGCAAACGTTATGCTGAATGATTCAGTGTAAATACTGTAGCACCAAACTAACGGAGAGACACTCTTGGTAAAGATGGTAAAAAGGCCGTTATCCTTTTCTCATATTCTGAGCCAAAAACCTTAACTTCAGTGGCACTTTAACTTGTTGTCTTTGATGGCGACGGCAACCAGATTCGGTTCACAAGCGTACACTGTGACCTGTAAAGCCAATCACTGCAAGCATTCTTTGATTTAATGCAACATGTAATCACTACTGCAGCAGTTTGGTGAAGTCAAGTGTGGTTTATTTGATAGAACTGTCAGTTCAGTGTGTCAAGATGCCACCAAAATGTTTGAAAGTATGGCTGTACTACACACCTGTGGCATCTGGTGGTATTTTATACAACTGAATTTCTCCATTCACATGATGGGTATTGAATGAAATAGAAAAAAAGTATCAAATAAAGGACTCTACTGCTATCAGTGTCACTTTGAATGTATGGTATGCTATTTTATTTTTAAATAATGTAACACTGTTGTCTCTGCCTCTATCACCCTCCTCTATCACTGCCCCGAAACTGGAATTATCTTCCTCCCATTTTTAACAGTCATCTTAAAACACTTTTACTAACCAGCCTTTAATTGTGAATAATTTGAGTCATTGCTGTTTCTGTCACAATGTGGTGAAAATATAAAACAACAAGGATACAGTTTTTGCTATAGGTGCAATAGTAACAGTAAAGATAGGTTATCATTACTGTTATTATTATTTTATTGCTATTATCATTCAAATTTTTGTGTTTCTCTTCTTTCTTTGTGCTGTAAGAGCACTTTGGATCAACTCTGTTTGTAAATAAAAATAGATAAAGTTGACTTGACCAATTATAAAATGACAGCTATTTGCACTTTTTACCTCAGGTTTATATCCTATTTATAAATGTTTATTCATATCATACATACTAACAAAACTATATTATTATACTATATATATATATAATCTACATTATTATATGTGTTTAAAATCATGTATTCAATATATACATATTATATTGTATATATGACATACACATCAAACATAAACTGTGCAATTATCCTTTATATCTTTTATTATATATTATACCAAGTAATTTCATATTTTTTTCTCCTTCTTGTGTTACTGTGCAATAACATTGATATATATTTATATTTCAATGCTATACACTCGTGTGTGTATTATAATTACTCTGCGCAATCACCCATCACTTTGTTTGTCACGTAACAGATGAAAATGAGAATAAGTTTTTTTGTTTTGTTTTGTTGTTTTTTTTGCTTTACTGTCCTGCATACAAAGACATAAGGGATGTACTTTAAAATAAAATTGCCTCAATTTATGTTGATTTCTTTTGGTTGCATGACCATGAAAAATATGAGTGATGTTTTAGAAGAAGACGCTTTGTTGTGGCAGACTTTGTTTACCAGGTCTGTGATATAAGGCAGAGTATTTTGTTTGGGATGGAGCCGTAACATAACTTTTATTTTGGAGAAAAAATAGGGAGTGCTGCGCTGCGTTAACACACTGTCTGTTAGCTGTAAAAAAGTCAGGTGCTCTTTAAGGATGGGGCAAATAGTCACATAAAGATAAAAACACAACTGACCAGCTCACTCAGTGTAAAAGTCCACTGAACAGGTTTTTATCTTTATGTGAACATTTATTGTGGATTGATCACTGCAACAATACTGTAATGGTGTCTTGTAAACCCATGAGTGTTAGATACTGTCAATCTCACAGTATCTGTAGAGGTGAAACATGTATAGCTTTGATATTATTTTAGTTTTTGTTCAATTTTATTTGTACTTTTGTTGTATTTTTATCTTGTTAATATTTATCAATAAATCACCTTTTTGCCTTTGTTTTTGTCTCTTGAGCTGCTTTAATGAGTGAATTTCCCCAGTGTGAGGTTAAGAAAGCTGATCTAATCTTTAATCTGTCCTCTTATCTAACGCGGCCTATTGGTGTTGAGTCCTTGGCAAAAAGTTGACTTTTTGGTTCAAAGTTTCAGTGGCTGTAAAGTCCTTTTGTGCTGCCTGAAAGTTCACTGTGTGCAGAGTATTGTAGTTCAAACACACACACACACACACACACACAATACATATCCATAAAAAATGTCTTTCCCAGAGCCTCAGTCCATCACACTCCGCTAATCCCACACAATCCTGACCAAGCCTGAAATGGGAGTTTGTGTCACGGGTGGTTTAGAGGTTTTCTACTGTCAACAAAACACTGCAGAGAGAGAAAGAGACAGACAGAGAGATGGAGGGAGAGACAGACAGAGAGGGAGGTTTGAGAAAATACAGAAAGAAAGGGATGAAAACGAGCCCACCCCTTTGAGCTGAGAGGCTGAAAACAGAGTGTTGTAACACTAAAAAGTGCACTCCCACTGCCGTTAATGTGGACCGTGTGTCTGTGCCTGAGCACGTGTGTCCATGTGTGGTTGTGCACCGTGCGTTAGAGTCTATGCATGTGTACGTACAGATGTGCGTTTGTGTGTGTGCGCTGGAGCGGCCTGCTGCGCCGCTCCCAAATTGAAATGTGAAAGAAACGTGTTGGAAGGTGATGACAAGAGTGAAGTGAACCAGTCGTTTCCTGAAGGCCCAGGCCAGATGTGTCGCACACAGAGCCTCAGAAATCTGCAGCACATTTCTCTTTAATAACCAGGATATTTAACCAGGGGAGGCGGGATGACTGTGGGGAGGAACTGAGGGTGAGTGTGTGTGTTTGTGTTGTGCATGTGTGCTTACCTGTGTGCACAAATGTGTGTGTTAGATGTTTGTGTTTGCTGGGGAAATGTATGTGAGAGCTTGTGTGTGTTTTGGGGCTGGATGGGATGTGTGGTTTATTACTTTAATTGGACTTTTTTTTTTTTCAGACTGCAGCGCTGCAGAAAGGGAAGGAGGGAGAGGAGGAGCGAGACGGCAGAGAGAAAGAAGCCTGACAGACTGATGGCCACACCTCCGATCACCACTCAGGACACACACACACACACGCACGCACACAGACACACACACACACTGGGTCTATTCCATACTGTACTCAGCTGCTGACCACAATGCCCGCCACTTCCTCCAGGAGCGAGCCCTGGCGCCTAGAATAACAAAGAAAATATTCAGCTCCATACTGTCTGATGTCTTAATATTTCCAACCCCTCTGTTCTCATATACGCATGATTCATGGATTATAACTTAGAAATACAATCAGATCCTTTTCCACTGATCCTTCTGCTAGTTAAATAAAGCTTTTTGAGAAGTAACTGCAGGGAGGAAATAATGCAGGGGTGTTGCAGATTCTGCCGAGGCCAGAAAACTCTGGGTACACTATAATATAGTGTATTTACTGAGCAGATTGTAGAAGAAAAAGAAGAAGAAGAAGAAGAAGAAGAAAATGTACTTTATCAATCCCCGGGGGGGAATTCAATTTTTTTTCATGCTGCTGTCGTATACACACCGGTCCCGAAATACACACACACCAGGACCTATACCATCCTGAGACCCGAACTTTTGTTTGGCATGTATTTTTAATTTCTCCTAGCTATTTGTGATCAGTAGGACCCAATAAGTATAAAAAAGTAAACACTGTCAATGACAATAAAGTCCCAATGTCCTCAAACAAGACAGTTTTAAAGTCGACCATAAACTGTGATCAGGTTTTGGACCTTGTCCACTTTTGTGTCGGGGTCGGCTGCAGACTGACTTGGCAGAGATGGCTGCCATCTTGTTTTTACATAAATTAATGTATTGTGGTCTTACTACCACTAGATGGCACAAAAAAGTGTCCGCAAATGAGGACAGCAGGTCTGAGTTAAAGGGAAATTTCGGTTTATTTCAACCTGTCTCCTATCGTCCTAAATTTGTTTCAAGTGACTAGTGACATAAAAATAATAGTTAGCATGTTAGCCGTTAGCCTAGATACAGCCGGGGCGCATAGTAGCGTCAGAGCTGTTAAAACGTAAGTGAACGGGCAACCTTCAAGTGCAAA
>NC_065517.1:37205750-37229187 GCF_006386435.1 Epinephelus moara
ACTTACGTTTTAACAGCTCTGACGCTACTATGCGCCCCGGCTGTATCTAGGCTAACGGCTAACATGCTAACTATTATTTTTATGTCACTAGTCACTTGAAATAAATTTAGGACGATAGGAGACAGGTTGAAATAAACCGAAATTTCCCTTTAAGTAGATTGAAGTACAAGAAGGACGAAACCAAAAATGTGATGTCCTCATATGAGGACGCAGGGTCTCAGGATGATACATGCATTAAACGGAGAGATGTCAGAGCAAGGAGGCTGCCTTGGACAGGCAGTTAGGGGTTCAGTGCCTTGCTCAAGGGTGCCTCAGCAGTGCCCAGGAGGTAAACTGGCACCTCTCCAGCTACTGGTCCATGCTCCATACTTGGTCCATGTGGGAACTTAAACTGGCAACCCTCTGGTTCCCATGAGAAGTCCCGATAGACTGAGCTACTGCCTCAGTTTACTAAGTGGGCCCAATTTGAGTGGGATGAGACTGTGTGAAAACTGAATTTCACATCTTTAAAGCATCAAGAAACATTTAACTTGTTGCTGTTATTGGTTTGTTTTCATTCCATCCTTTTTTAACGGCATCGGCCACATGATGGACAGCTGGTATTTGTGATTTTAAAACGTTTAACAATCTTCCACAGAGAGCAGGAATTAATCAAACAACATATGTCGTTACAAGATTTATTTTGTCTGTTGGACACACACATGTGAGCAAATACAATCCTGACGACTGGTATTTACAGGTCAAGTGTGAAGGATTTAGGGCAGGGGTGTGCAAACTTTTTTAAGTGGGGGGGTCAGATTAGATAATGTGAAAATACCTGGGGGGGCATCAGCATCTCGTACAAACAGGACAAATGTAAATGTTTGATTTTTCAGTGAAAAAGTATCCAACTTTCCACTGCTCCTAGAAGCAATGGTCGTGACTGTCAACTTTACTTTAAATGTCTGCTGTTAGGTAACTGTTCAGTTTACTTGTTTACCGTATTGTGTCAAAGGCCACATTAATCTATTTTGAAAGACAAGCTAGGGGACATTTAAAATTGGTCTGTGGGCCATGGACTTTGGGGGGATTTAGGGGGATATGTTGGCAGAAATGGAAAATAATATAATAAGTAGGTTTTCTTTAGTGTATAATCACCTGAAAATAAGAATCGTTGTGTTTTGTTACCTTAGAATGAGGTGTTTATATCCACATAGGGAGCAAGTCTTGGTCTACGGAGATTGCCATGTTGCACCGCCATGTTTCTACAGTAGCCCGGAATGGTAAAACCAGACACTGGCTGCAGATAGGGACATTCACATGTTCGCGTAAGCCACCGTAGATAACAGCCCGTCTGCCATGAATATCAAACTGACCTCTGGGGATAATCCGTTCAGCTCAAACCGATCAGATGAATTCAGAGGCGGGCCTTCTGTGGTGATGATGACAACAAGTGGAGCATACTTGGTTTGTGTGAAATGAGACTGTAGCCTCAACTACTTGCTAAAATTCTACCAACCATACTTAGGCCCAACAATTGACAGCAGACTGTCAAACTGTCCCTGACTCATCCTAAAATAAACCTTGAATCACCCATCATTCAGATGAGGCTCCTGAACCAGCTGGTGGTTTCTCCTCTTTCTGTGGGTCTCATATACTCACACAAATCACCATTTTCCCGTGTCCAACATGCTATGTGGAAGCAGCTTCTTACCTTCATCAGAGCCAGAGCGAGTGTCCCCAGCCTGTCCATTTTTTACGCAGATTTTAAGGTACAGATCTGTGAGTTTACTTCACAGCAAAATAACAGTTTTGCAATCTGGCCTGTGTTTGATCCGGGGTGAAGGCATGAAGAGATTCCTTTTACAGAAAAAACATCTAAATATGTAATTTCGACAAACAGACATGAGTTTTTATTACTTTAATCAATGCCAGAAGAGAAACTTTAGAACAGTGCAGGGAGCTGCGTTGGTGGGGCCATGTTGCTGAAGTACTGGCCTAATTATTTCAAATTTGTATTCATTACAGAATCAAATGTTCTCTGTCAAGATGTCTTGGCTAAAAATTGGCCTAAATCTGTATTTAAAGGATCAAAAGCACACTGGTCCAATCTGGGTGCTGACACTGGCCCAAAGTTAGTTTGAGTGCTGCTAACTGTAAAGTCTCAGCCCAAACTGGCAGTTCACATCCCCAAAACCTTCCCGATTCTCACAGCCTTATATGGGCCACAACCAGCTCACACTTTGTCTTCTGGTGCCAGAACACAAACATGTGCCGATTCTCACCCACAACAGCACCAACACAACTTGTCAGCTGCTGGATGTGAATTTCTAACCCAGAAACGGCTCCACAATCAGCTGCAGCGGGAGAACGTGAATGGCCACATTGTGAGAGTTGGAGAAGAAGAGGTGCAGTTTGTTTGGGCAGGAGGAAGCCGCTATTTACACAAAAGGTGTCGGACCAGCACACATTTAATTGCTTTGGCTTGTGCGTGTCTGTGCAAGTGTGTAATGAGAGTGTTTAGCTGTGTAAGCCTGTGTGTGTGAACATAATCGCCCATGATATACAACATTATGGCCGTTTCTTAATAGCAGTGTTTTAAGAACGGCCATTAATGCAGCTTGTAAAATATTCCCAACACCACGCCAAACACTCACTTCAGCTTCACCTCCCTCTCTCCCGCTCTCACTCCCTAACTCTCTCCACCTCGCTCTGCCCCGCTCTCTTTCCCTCACCTCATTTGTGGGAGAATTTATTTAACTCGTTAAAAACAATTCTCTGAATATTCCCAGCTGAGTGACCAGGCTTCCGTTTTTTTCCCCCTCCTTCATTCTTTCTCTCCGTTCGCTCTCCTGCTTTGTTTTTTTCCTCTCTTCTCTTAAACTAACCTGTATAATGTTGTCAGAACTGCTCGAGAATGAAGTGCTAAGTGTTGCTTTTTATGGGGAGGAAACAGACTGGAACAGCGGGTGTGTGTGTGTGTGTGTGTGTCTGTGTGTGTTTTCTGATGCCTACTCGAGACACACACATATACTGTATATACATACGTTTACACACACACACAGAGAAAACCCCAGAGTGAATATGTTATGAATTACAACCTGTTCACTGATGAGACAGCCCCGAAGCTTTGAGCGAGTAGATCATTAGCGTTTGCATTTTGGAATGTGTGTGTGTGTGTGTGTGTGTGTGTGTGTGTGTGTGTGAGAAACAGAGAGAGAGAGAGAGAGAGAGAGAGAGAGAGAGAGAATGTGTGTTTGTGTGTGTTTTAGGGTTGACAGTATCATTAAGGCACCTTGGTGAAAATCTGTTCTCAATTGTTGTGGTGATTTCTGCTGTTTTAATTTGGACAGTAAAGGCCCTGCCAGCTCTACCCGCCGCGATGCCGTGACCACTTAGCAATGTTAACTCCATTCCCATGCACACAAACCCTGCACACACACACTTTGTTTTATGTATCGGGTCCATAAAAGCTCGGCACATAATTTGTTTTCCAAATCCGTGATGTGCCATGAGCGAGGAGTCTTTGTTTAAAGGGTGTGAATAATGTGCAGAAAATTACTCAAACTGTCTTTCAAAGCATTTTAAAGCAAAAACCGATGTCCTGCTTCTTCTCTGTTTCTGCACCACAGCTTTTGTTTTAAAAAATGTAAGTCAACTAGTACCAGGAAATCACACAGCAAAAATAAAACGACAAAATGGAAGCACAGAGCCGGCAACAAATTTTTAAAAAGTGCAGCGATTTAAAGAAAAATTTAAAGTCGTGCTATTTGTAAAACAATGCAGAGAGGAGGTTGAATCATAGTATGTATATCCTCTTGAGACCCTGCGTCCTCATATGAGGACATCACATTTTGGGTTTACTTGACCTTATACTTCATTCCACTTAACTCAGACCTGTACTTTTTGTGCCATGTAATGGTAGAGAGAGCACAATACACTAAACCATGTAAAAACTAAAACGGAACTAAAATGTAAATGTTAATTCCACAAGAGATAAAAACTCATGATTATACCATTCTGCGTTTCTACTTACTAGTAACGTTAACGCTACTATCTAACGTTAGCACTGTAACCTTATTCTAAAACTCATCAGTCATCACTGACCCCGGATAAGTTTCAAACCTCGGCAGGACAGGTAACGTTATGTTTAGTTTGCTTCTAATATAAAATATAATGTTACATGACAACACAGCATCCAGTTGCTAACGGCTAACGTTAGCCTACTGTAGCGTAGCCTCTGAAACATTAACGTTATCTTCCTGGTGCGTTTCCACTTACTAGTAATGTTAACGCTACTATCTAACGTTAGCACTGTAACTTTATTTTAAAACTCATGAGTCATCACTGACCCCGGATAAGTTTCAGAACTCGGCAGGACAGGTAACGTTATGTTTAGTTTGCTTCTAATTTAGCATATAAGGTTTGCTATATGACAACACAGCATCCAGTTGCTAATGGCTAACGTTAGCCTACTGTAGCGTAGCCTCTGAAACATTAACGTTATCTTCCTGGTGCGTTTTCATTTACTAGTAACGTTAATGCTACTATCTAATGTTAGCACTGTAACCTTATTCAAAAACTCATCAGTCATCACTGACTCCGGTTGAGTTTTAAAACTCCAGGGTTGCGTTTGACTGTCTTGGTTGTAACGTTACACTCGCTCTCCTCTTCCGTGTATCTAACGTTACCTTGCCAACGTCTACATCTATTACAGATGTAATGAGGACGTAATGGAGGAGGGGGGAGTAGGCCTTTGGAGGGAGGTGGAGGTGCAGGAGGAGGGGGATGGGACTTTGGAGGGAGACGGGAGTTGTGGATGTTCAAATTTTTTCTAAGTGCTTTGTGAAATGCAAGAAAGGTAAGAGTAGCTATAATCATTATTGACAATGTTTAGTTTTTAATGCATATCGGGTCCTACTGATCCCAAATAGCTAGGAGAAATTAAAAATGCACACCAAACATAAGTTCAGGTCCGAGGAGGATATTAGTATGTGTGGGCAGCTCGCCAAAGCCATGACCAGATGATGCAGTCAGCACCGGCCTGTGGCATAGGCAGTATAGGCGAATGCTAAGAGCTCTGTCATCCATAGGGGGCGCCACATATAAGAGAAGGAAAAAAAAATCAAATGTTTATGTTTTACTACTTTTGTACTATTACTACTATTATTTTGAAATATGACATAAGACCACAACAACATCGCATTGCAAAGCCTACTGAATAACAGAAAGGCCTTTTTTTTCTTGGTTCCTGACGCCAACCGGCCCCCCTGCCTCTCCAGCTTCTTACACTTTACCTGCTCTCTGGGGGAGATGGGCAAGTAATTCGACGTCACATGAACCCTGACACACGCTGTGCCGTTTTAATGTCAAAATAACAAAAGCTCTCTGGTGCCTACTCAGCTACCACTACACTACTGAGAGGAGTGTATGTGGTTATCGTCACCTCTAAGCGGCCGGTGGCCACAACGAACGGCTCAGGAAGGTTGCATTAGATAGGAATTGTGCAAATTTGCAGGAAAGCCCAATCAGTCTTTTTTCAGCATTGGCAGTATAAAAACAAAATCGGGGAGTGCAGCAAAATGCCGCCTATCTACTTTTGTTTATACAGGATGTGCCTTTTTCGGGGCAATGGGGGGCATGAGCAAGTAACAAAACGTGTAGCTCAGCGTGTGATGTAAACAGTGACGTGGGAGGGAAGCCGCAGCTGGTCAGTCCTTTGGCCATTCTCTCGTAAGTTGGCCCGTCCTTCACCGTCCCCGTCATCTGACAGTTAATGGCCTTTTCGTTGGCGAGGACAAGGAGGGCGTGCAATTCCTTGTCTCCCCAGTTGCTCATCTTTACAGTGTCTGTCAGGTTTGCGTTTCCCTCTTGCTACTCATTCCTGCTATCAGCTGTTTCCTGTTAGTCCACCGCCAGTGGCTCGCATGTGCTGCGTCATCAACAGCTCCTCCCACAAGTCTTCAACAGCCCCTCCAGTGGCAGAAGGACGCCTTGTTCTTTTTAAACCAAAAAGGTTCCGCCAATATGTCTACCCTACGCCGCAGAAAATTGGGCACCTCGGATCAACTCGCCAATCCGGCTCTGTGTGTCTAAACGCTCACAGCTTGCCTGCAAAACGGCCCAACATTCGCCGAAAATCTGGCAGTATAAAAGGGGCTACAGTGATTGTTTTAGAGCCACGACCAAAGAGAGCGCCATGTTTCTTTTACGTTGGTCTTTCATGTAGACAGCTCAAAATCACAGTGTATACCAGGCTTCATTTTTTTGGGAAGACCAGCAAGCAGGGCATTACAGTAATCAATACGACTGGAGATAAAAGCATGCATTAGCGTCTCCGTGTTAGCTCGGGAGAGAAAAGGGCGGACTCTGGCTATGTTTTTTAGATGATAAAAACCTGTTTTTGTTACATGCTTAATGTGTGGAATAAAAGTAAGCTCAGAGTCAAAAATAACACCCAGGTTTTTCACTTGAATTGATGGATTTAAGGACAATGCCTGCAATTTAGATAAAAGGTTCTCTCTCTGAGCCTCAGGACAGATGATTAAAACTTCAGTTTTGTCCTGGTTGAGCTGTAAAAAGTTTTCTGCCATCCAGGATTTGATGTCTAAAATGCAGTTAAAAAGGGCATCAATTGGCCCTGTGTCATCAGGAGACATGGAGATGTACAGTTGTGTATCATCAGCATAACTGTGGAAGTTAATACCATGTCTCCTGATGACACAACCAAGAGGCAGCAAAAAGTACGGGACCTAAAATTGAGCCTTGGGGTACACCACATTCAATTTCATGGATCTCTGAAGAGCATGTATCCATCCTTACCAAGAATTTTCTATCTGTGAGATAGGAAGTGAACCACTTAAGAACAGTACCAGAGAGGCCAACCAGCTGTTGGAGTCTGTTTAAAAGAATAGGGTGATCTACTGTGTTGAAGGCAGCACTTAGATCCAGTAGCACCAGAACTGATAACTTGCGTGAGTCCAAGTTACACCTGAGATCACTGACAATCTTCAGCAGGGCTGACTCTGTACTGTGATTCTTCCTAAATCCAGATTGGTATTTTTCAAAGATTTTATTATTATATAAAAAATCATTAAGCTGAATAAAAACAGGGCGGCACGGTGGTGTGGTGGTTAGCACTCTCGCCTCACAGCAAGAGGGTTGCCGGTTCGATCCCGGGTGTGGGAGCCCTTCTGTGCGGAGTTTGCATGTTCTCCCCATGTCAGCGTGGGTTCTCTCCGGGCACTCCGGCTTCCTCCCACAGTCCAAAAACATGCAGATTGGGGACTAGGTTAATTGATAACTCTAAATTGTCCGTAGGTGTGAATGTGAGCGTGAATGGTTGTTTGTCTCTATGTGTCAGCCCTGTGATAGTCTGGCGACCTGTCCAGGGTGTACCCTGCCTCTCGCCCGATGTCAGCTGGGATAGGCTCCAGCCCCCCCGCGACCCTCAAGAGGATGAAGCGGTTAGAAGATGAATGAATGAATAAAAACAAGTTTCTCTAAAATTTTACTTAAAAATGGTAAGTTGGATACTGGTCTGTAGTTGTTAAGAACATTGGGATCTAAATTGTTCTTCTTCAAAAGGGGTTATATGTCACACTAGAGGCTGACGCTGTTGTATTACACCCCTCATGCCAATTTTGATTCCATGATGCCAGGATGCTGTCTATAATCACACATGGGAGCAGAATGATGCAGCCATAGTTTGGTTCTCTGTAAAAATGCAAAGGCATCACGAAGAAGAGTCTTCTTATAGCCCTATGCACCATCTAAGTGTAAAAAGGGACCGTGAATAAATACTACAACTCCTCAAGACCCTGGACAAGTTGTGTCTTACTTGCCACCTGCTGATTAAAGTGCAGGTTAGCTCCAAAGTTAGGAGAACAAAGTTAGCCTCCTATTGGAACCAGACCAGGTTAAGGTGGACTGTTAAGGTGGACCAGCTGTTCTCATTATAGTGACAATCTCAGACGCTCCTGAACAGATAATGGAGAAATGTCTGCTGAATCTCTCCTGAGTTTGAGAGATAATTATTGATATTCAAGTTATATATTCAAGTTTAAGTCGTTTTTTGCTTCCTTTTTTTGAAGTACTGGTTCTGGCACCATTTTAGTCTTCTTTTTAGCTCCAGTATCAGGAAAAATCCAAAAAATAGCCAACCCTTGAAACATTGTTGGTCATTTGAGTCATATGTTAAAATGACCTCTATTCTGTGCGAGGTTGAATTCAAGCTTCTTTCGCTTCCCTCCCTCGCTCCAGGCCCTCTGCTGTCCCGGCTGACAGCTGCTACGAGCACCTCTGACTCTGCCCGAGGACGAGAGAAGCTAAAACACAATTGGATTGGAACTAAAACAATTCCTGAAGCAGCTGCATCAGAAAAAGAAATGAATGCAGCTAACCAAATACCGCAATCCAATTAGAATAGAAGAAATGGAAATGAGTTAAACCGCTTAATATCACACGTATAAAGGCTGAAGCAATCTTACTGTCATCAATAAACTGCACACAGCACACTGATGTTTTCCAGCCCGGGATTAAGCAGGGACGAGTCTTTTCCTTTTAAATTGATTTCCATGGTCTAAAAACAGCCGCTCGTACATCATGTTGGAACATTAGTGGGGTGTAATGGTAGTAATGGTGGTGCTGCTGGTGCTGGTGGAGCAGCGAGGGGTCCTAGGATTCAAACGGAAACCAGATGGATGCTTGGATGGCACCGGGTTCCTTCGCCTCACCCAACAGGAAATGGAATTACAGGCGATTATTCACGCTGCTTCCAGCCTCAAATCTCAGCTTACATGTGTATGATATCTTTGTTTGCAGTGTGTGTGTGTGTGTGTGTGTGTGTGAGTGAAAGTGATTAGGTCTGAGAGGTGTTGGTTGTTAAATGTAACTAATAAAGTCTGTTGCCTTTCATTAGTGTGTGTTAAAATGGTCGGTCAGGATTAGTTTGTGTTTGTGTGTGTTATGGTGTAGCTGACTTTGACTGTGTCTGTGTTAACTGGGTTATATTTCGTGTGTTGAGACGGCCTGCATTTCAGCGCCTGTGTGTGTGTGTGTGTGTGTGTGTTTGTGTGAGTGTGTATTCATTAAGCATGTGTTATGTTGTTAATAGCACACCTCGTTGGCCAGGCAAAATGAGGTCGTTAAACTGCTGTACAACTATGCTTGTGTACTCTGACTTAACAAAGACTGGTCTATATTTGTGAACGTAAGAGTAGTGTGTGTGTGTGTGTGTGTGTGTATTGCTTCACCTTCACACAGCTGTGTTGCAACATGTGAGATGCTGGTATGATGGTTGGTAACTCAGTTAAAGAAACACTATCCTTTGCTCACTTTGTTCTCTTTGACTCCAGCCAGTTGATTATAGTCACCAGTGCTGTACATGAACGTGTTTATTGAATGTTCTCATGTTTTTGGTAAACGGTGAACTGAACGTTTCCATTTCCAACTAATGAACATGAGCGCTGTTCACTCTCAAAACAGTTAGCAACACTCACACACTGTGATTTATGGCACCCAAGGATTAATGGCATCCAGCGTGCAGGTGTTGTGGCGATATGTGTTTCCCCCGACCTAAATCTGAAACCTTTTTCTTAACACAACCACAGAGGTGGGAGGGAGGGGAACATGGAAACACTTTTCGATGGGGAAACAAACTTAGACACAACACCAGCATGGTTATTGCAACTGGCAATTCAGACAACACAGATACCAGTGAAGTCAGTTCATATGAATATTCAATATTCTCATGAGTGCTTTGACACTGGACTTCACATCTACATAATACATGCTAGATATCCCCTTGTGTCTGCTGTTGACATTTCGGGACATCAGCAAACATACATGATAAGGTTTAGGCAAAAAAGCACATGGTTAGGTTTACAAAAACAAAAAGAAACATCATGGTTTGCCTCTACATTAATACAGGCAGCGAACAACGGGCTCTCCTGGGTGAAAGTCCAGGGTTTGTTTGACCCACCCACCATATGGACTCTCATGCTCCTAATATGTTACCGGCAGCATTTCAAACTGACGCCATCCAGTGGCGTATCATACCAGGGCAACAGGTGCCATGCGACATTGTTACGAACTCTTGCCGCCCAATCCCGTACCATAGTGATGCGACAGGTGCCATCCAGCCAACCAGTGGTGTATCATAACACCACGAAAGGTTATGTGTAGCCACATTACAAACTCACGCCACCCAGCAGCGTATCATGCCGCTGCAAATCTCTTTTTTCGTCAGTGTCTGACGCCGAAATCACTAAAAATATGGTGGTATTTGATGACATCAGAGCAGGCTGGAATATTTGAGAGATTTTATGAACAAATCAGTAAAGATTCCAGCAGGAAACAATCTTAACATTTTTATGCAAAATCTTCCTGCTGGGTCTGAATGACGAACAAAAGATTTTATTGTATTTTAACAAAAATGGAAAACCGTTTTCGCGACTGTGACCTTAGTTCAAAATTCAAATGATACACTATGAACGTGAACTAGTTCATTTTAATCTGTGTGAGCTGAATTGTGAGCTTGCTCTTCTGAAGTGTGAACCTTCATGCACAAATTAGTCAGTTTTTTGCTGTTATTCTGAAAACTACAACATCACTGCTGAGCTGTTCACATACATGGCTAATTAAAATGAATATTCCACCATACTCCCATTTACATGCAGCTGTACGTGCTCCAATTAGCATGCTCTTACAAGTTAGCGGTTAGCATTGTTGCCTCACAGTAAGAGGGCTCCTGGCTCGAACCTGGGGCGGGAGCCTCTATTCCCTGCCTTTGGTTTGGCCACACTTCGCCGCAAAATCACACGACCGCAGCTTTCTTAGCTCGCAGTGGCTGACGCAGCTTTCCATAACATTGCATAGCATCTCGCCAGATGCCACATTTCACCACTGCTTGGTGTGTTTTTCATGGTCATGGTTGAATTGCAAATAAGGTTATGGGCCAGGTGCTGATGGATCCACAGGTAGAGAATATGTTTTCATTAATATTGATCCCACAAAGTTTGAATTAAACCTGCAATAATTTCACTTTTGTTGGCCACTTGGGGGCAGTGTAACAAGCAATAAACACAACACTGACATATCATCACCTTAAAAAGTTGATGGCAAACATGTTAGCGAACAATCATCAGCAGACACAGCGTGACATTAGAATGTATTCATAGACCATATCAGTATGTTTAGTATTCACACTTCTTTTAGCTCTGTTTTGAGTTTTAGAGATGTTTTCACCGAGAACAGCTGCCAGCTGTGTCTGGAAATGAGAGTTAACCAACAGATTAAAGCTGTGGTCTGTAAAACCAAAACAAAGAGCTGAAAGATGCTAAAACACTCCATCGAGCTGAGACGTTTGATCCTTTTCTGTGGATTCAACACTGAATCTGACACATTCACTACAAATTTAAATTAAAGCAGCTCTAACTGTGTCTGATGTGAACAAAACATGGAGTCTGTGGTAGCAGGTATGTGGAGGGCGGGACAAGTTTCTCCGTTCCTGCCTATCACCAGGAGCACAGATGATGATGTGTTCACACAGCTGCAATCTCAGATGTGGCTGTTTTAGCAGCTCCTAACTCCACACCTCGCAACGGGATACACTTTATTACAACACACACACACACAAATGTGCTCGCAGCACCCCTCCCAGTCAGGCCTGGCAACTTTGTAGTTTCTCACAGCTCGGTTCCCTGGAATCGTAAAAAGCGAGGCCAAAAAAATCTAACCTGGATACCTGCGACATGCTTCAATCGTTCTGTGCCCTTTAAACAGAGAGGGAGGTGGGAAAAGTCTCAGACACTTTCAGTTTAACCGACTCTAATCTGTGTGCTCTTTAGCAGCTCATTATGCCAGCTAATTAAGACGCAGAGAGAAAGTTAGAAAGAGGGGAAAAAGAAGGACGAGGGTGAAGACAGGGCTGCTGTGTACTTACTGGAATACAGTTTCGTACTTCTTAAAGACTTTAACAAAGAAACAAATAATACCCTTTCAGTAGTAAAATGGACACACGTTGCTTTGAAGTGAAAGCAGTGAGATGTTTGACAATATTAGAAAGATGGGTTAGAGGCCTTCTTATTATGCTTTCTATATGTTTTTAATCTTTAAACTAATCCAGTGAGGATTCATGTACCAGAAATTAGAATCACATATCAACACTTACAATCTTGCATTTCTCCAGCAGTGTTTGACGGGTTTAAGACTTACGAGCACACATTTAGTGATCATCATTTGAAAAGCTCAACATCTCTATTTATGCTCTGAGAAACTTTGACACCACAAATAACTAATGTGAGACAACTAGGATTTGTCCCTAGGTTCATTGTAAGCTCTGACTGATCCATCTGTCTGTTAAGAAGCAGAAAAATAACTTGATTAAACCCTGAATTCTTTCTTCATCTGCAACATGTTAGTCTGGAGGTTTAAACTCGTGTCCTCTCAGAGTTGGTGATTCAAACTGAACTTTCATCTCTGTCAGAGAAAACTGAGTTCAGACTGTTTACTTACAGCACAGCTACACTCACAGATAACTGAGCCTCCTACCTGTTCAAGTGTTGGAGATATCGGCTGTAAAGATGTCGGCCTTCTCTAGGATATAATGGAACTAGATGGCACTCAGCTTGTGGTGCTCAAAGTGCCAAAAAAATGTACATTTGAAAAACTCAACATCAATGTCTCTTTCCAGAGTCATGACTCGGTTACTCAAGTTAATCCACAGACCTTGATGTGAGCAGTTTCATGTAGGAACTATTTTCTCGCTACTGAAATACACCTGCCAACCGAATCACCACAGAGAAGGAAGTTTGCATGTACTGCTTGCTCACGTAGCACCACTGAGCTACATTACAGCTCAGTTGAGGTGGATGCCATTTAAAGCCCTTTTTAGATAGGAATTGTGCAAATTAGCAGGAAAGCCCAATCAGTCTTTTTTCAGCATTGGCAGTATAAAAACAAAATCGGGGAGGGCGGAAAAATGCCGCCTACCTACTTTTGTTTATACAGAATGTGCCTTTTTCGGGGCAATGGGGGGTGTGAGCAAGTAACAAAATGTGTGGCTCAGCGTGTGACGTAAACAGTAACGTGGGAGGGAAGCCGCAGCTGGTCAGGCGGCGATTCTTTCGTAAGTCAAACCCGTTCTTTACCGTCCCCGTCATCTGACGGTTAATGGCCTCTTCGTTTGCGAGGACTGGTCTGTTTCTCTGCAAAGTAACATTTTTGTCCTTCAACAACAAAAGCACGTGGTTGGGTTTAGGAAAAAAGAACAGGGTTTAGCTTTACAAACATACGGGAAGTGAACACTGGCCTCTCATGTAAAAGTCCATGGTTGTTAGACCCATTTACCACACCCCTGCCTGCCCTATTCTGACTTCCACCACCTTAACTTTCATTGTTGTCCCGCCACATTTCCCCCTGATGCTGCCGGGCGCTGTTAAACAATAACGGCTACTGGCTTCTTCAGTGTCAATGACACATTCTCACTCTGATCTCGTCACATATCAACGTTTGGTCATGGAGTCCCCAATTCAACATATAAAATGCAAGGTACCCTGGGTGTGTTGGTTGTTGACGCTCTAGGACACCGTGGCGTGCCTGTTACATGCATTGTTTGTTTTCACATACACTCCTGTTTTCACAGGAAATAATCAGTAAGAAATATACCCATTCACCATCTCACCTGCCCACCCTATTCAGACCTTCGCCACCTTAACTTCCATTGTTGTCCTGCTACGTTTCCTCATGACATCACCGGGTTCCATTAAACAATAATGGCGACTGGCCGTGTGTCATGCTGACATGAAAGGAATGACTGACTCAGGAAGTCAGTGACCAAGCGCCACTTTTGATGACTTTGGAGTGAGACTGGGTTGGGTGGATATCTAAACTATCTGCGTGACCTGGCGGTGGTAGTTACGTTTCTTCTCATAATGGTTTTACTTGTGCAACAGTTGCCCAATTCAGTGATGGATTTTCAAAAAATCATCCCAGCAGGTTAAGTTCATCGTACTTTACCAAAACAAAGTCGACCTTTTCAGATGTGTGCTGCATTAAGATGCTTGTGTGCCAAGCGTACAAGCTGCAATCATGAGTCAAACTTTTATCATCTGTTAATGAAGGCGGATGCAGTTTGCCTTTAATTTAGTGCAACTTTTATGTCTGCTTTTAATGAGTCGTACACCATGTGCGCCAATGTCATATGTTAGCTTGGGTCTTTCCTGTGCTGCCTGCCTGCACGTCTTCCAGTGCTAATGTGCTAATCTGCTGTTTAGTCCAACCAGATGGGCTTCTCCCCCCACACTGGGGGAAGATGGGGGAGAGGAGAGAGAGGGGAGAAGAGGAAGTTACCTGCAGAGATCTCCCCTCATTAAAAATCCCTCTGCCGAAATTACACACCCCACACTCAGCCCCTCCCTTCCCTCTTCCATTCCCCCTTTCCCAGGATAACCGTGCAAACTTTTATTAGGCAATGACAGGCTCAAACACCCAAACTCTCCTTCACTCCTCTGTCTCCATCTCACACTCTTTCTCTCTGCAGCTATTTACTTCCTTCCAATTACCCGCTCAAATCCATCTACAGCTAATGTCTGACGGTTAGCCCGAATAGAGTCGTCATACTTTGGCATCCACATCACAGGCCTGTTGGCATATGTGCTGACTTCACATAAAACTAACACATTCCTTGCCGTAGATGAGAATAAAATGAGAGCTGGAGATGAAAGTGGGTGAGATCTGAGAGCGAGATTGATATATATGTGTAGAAACACGATACGTTAAAGAAAAGGAGATGAAAAACACATATGAAACCTAATCAGGGAGACCACACGTACTCTATCCATCACTCACACACATGCATACATGCACATGCTAACAGCTCTCTTGCTGATGCCCTCTGAACGTCTATCAAGTTCAGACCATCATGCATGAGCGCATTCAACAAGCGAAGGGAGGTGTAGGGCCGAGGGCAAGGGGAAGGAGAGGTGGAGGGGAGGAAGGATGGAGGGGGGTAAAAACCTTCCTTGGAGTGCAAATAAGAGAGGACTGTTTAAAAGCCTGATTAAAATTCTTATACTTTATTACTCTGCTCTTTAAGTGGGCTGTTGACAAAAAAAAGGACCCAAAAAAAAGGAGTGAAAGAAAGAAAACGAAGGCAGTGCTGTGAGGCAGGGCCGACTCTGAGCAGACTTTTTAACAACGGAAACTCTGCTGCTTAAAGAAAACTCCACGAAGCTTGCTGAGAAACCCCCTCGTATCACGAGAGGAGAAAGGAGCTGCTGAAAACCTTCATATCAAGTTTTGAACTCATGGAGAAACGTTACCGAGGTTAACGGTGGCCATCTCTCCCTCACACACACACACAGGCTCCATCTTTCATCACAAGACAATGATCTCTTTTCCTGGACTGTCTACACACTCACACACTCAAAACCAAACCGCGGGACTAAAAACGGTCCTTGTCATAGTCTATTAGGAGTAAATTTGCTGTGTCCACAGAGTTGTTTCTCTCTTTCCCATTTCAGCCCCTTTCACTCTGTTTTGATTGCTCACTGGATTTGGTACCTCTCACCGCCTCACAGTATTTAGGAGGATTTAGCTGCTGCCATCAGCCACACACAGTTTGATCAACAGATAACATCAGTTTTCCAAAGGAGCGAGTGACTCCAACAATCCGTCTTCTCCTGTCTGTCGAGATACCTACAATTACATTTTTAATGGGTCTTTTCCTCCTCCATCTTCTCCTTTGCATCTTGCTCATGGACTGTACAAAAATAATGGACATAGCCACCATTTTGATGCGTTGAATTTGGCATTTTGTCCATCGCCATCTTGGATATTTGGAGGCAGAAGTGCCTGAGGTGACTGTTCGATCCTTAAAAGGCTGCATTTCAAGACGGCTACATCATCCAATCCCGCCAAAGGAATGTTCCAATGTCAAGGATCCTTGGAATTCTACTGAGGACAGAGTCCTTCTTTCAGAGAATTTTCTAGGATGCATGTGTGTATCTTCATTGGGCATGGAGCACCATTTCCCTGTATTGAAGGCGGGGCCTCTTCAATGATGCACACCTCGGAACTCGCTAGCCTGTTCCAACATGTGTTTACTGAATGCTAGGACAGAGTCTTGCCTAATCTCTGAATCAAAGAGGATAATTTTTTAATAAATATATGTTCATTGGTTTAGTTGTCAGCGTTTTCCAGTTTCAATGATGGGTAGAAATGAAGCTCAGCGTAGGTTTAATCAGGAAGACTTTCTTTATGCTATATCCACCCACACTCTCTATTACACCAATCAGCTGACTACGGGTCTTCCTTCTCCCGGTTAGCCAATCAAACTTTGTCAAGATCTCCTTGAGCCATTCATGTCGCTGCTGCCAAACTTTAAAGGGATAGTGCACCCAAAAATGAAAATTCAGCCATTATCTACTCACCCATATGCCGAGGGAGGCTCTGGTGAAGTTTTAGAGTCCTAACATCACTTGCGGAGATCCGAGGGGAGAGTGGGTAGCAGCACAACTGCACACCTAATGGCTGACGGCATCCCAGATTAAAACGTCCAAGAACACAGAATTGAAACCGCAGAATATCTCCATACTGCTCGTCTGTAGTGATCCAAGTGTCCTGAAGCCCCGACATAAAAATTTGTTTGGAAAAACGTCATTTGAACTCTGTTTTTAGCCTCGTTGTAGCCTGTAGCTCTGACTGCCTCTCTGTGCACTGAGCTGACGTGTGTGCGCTTGCGCGACACCGTGAGACATGGGCACCGCCTTCATGTATGTTCACGTGCTTTCGCTGGTCTTGCGCACAAGCACGCACACGTGAGCGCAGTGCACAGAGAGGCAGTTAGAGCTACAGGCTACAATGAGGCTAAAAGCAGAGTTTAAATGACATTTTTCCAAACAACTGTTTATGTCGGGGACACTTGGATCACTACAGACGAGCAGTATGGAGATATTTTGTAGTTTCAATTATGTGTTCTTGGACGTTTTAATCTGGGTCGCCGTCAGCCATTAGGTGCAGTTGTGCTGCTACCTCCTCTCCTCTCGGATCTCCGCAAGTTATGTTAGGACTCTAAAACTTCACCAGAGCCTCCCTCGGCATGAGGGTGAGTAGATGATGGCTGAATTTTCATTTTTTGGGTGCACTATCCCTTTAAATCTATTCTCCTCTCTGCTCCTGTCAGCCTTCAGTTTAAGCAGAATCGTCGCACCCTCCTGCACCCCATTCACCTCCAGTCACCTTATCCAGAGCCCAGGACGAGCTCTTCAAAGCCCACTCCTCTTCATATCCAGATCCTCAGCTCCCTCTTCATCTCATCACCACCACCAGTGTCTAGACTCCATGGGGGGGGTGCTGTATCTGCTACGTCTTTACCACCCTCCTGGAATAGATGACATCACGCTGGGGTCTAATCGCCAAAGACTTTTCACATTTCTCATACTTATGTGCACATGTAAATAAA
Organism: Epinephelus moara; assembly: GCF_006386435.1. Taxonomy (NCBI): domain Eukaryota; kingdom Metazoa; phylum Chordata; class Actinopteri; order Perciformes; family Serranidae; genus Epinephelus; species Epinephelus moara. Next base: position 37,223,194 of record NC_065517.1, read on the forward strand.
TATTTTTTTCACTCAGAACAAGTCTCCACTGATTGAAATATGCACCCCTATCACCAGACAGAACGTTCATATTTGACAATTCTGCAAAAACTTATTTGACTTTCAATGTCCAACACCAACATTGAAAGAACTGTTCAACATTTTGAGAAATATGGTTATTCTCTTTGAAGCCAAAAGTCAGATGAGAGGTTCAATAGCACTCACATGTCAGTAGAGTAAATATGAAGCTACAGTCAGTAGCCTGTTAGCTTAGCTTATCACAAAGACTGCTAGCTTTGCTCTGTCCAGAGGTCATAAAATAAAAATCCACCTTCCAGGAGTCTTGTCAGCACGCTTAGGTTGCAAAGCATCCAGCAAAGACTGGAAGAAGTTACTGTGTTCAGCCCACGGACGTAAGAAAGACCTGGATACTGTGTCACAGCTCAGCTCTTAGGCTGGACAGAAAGTGTGAGACACTAGTTTAATTAACAAATAAAGTGATTCATTAACTGAAAAGCATTTAAAACAAGTCACAACAATAGATAGCAGAAATTTGTACAGTCAGGAGTGTAGGGAGCGGAGGAGGAGGTTTGCCTTCACTAGGTCTGACTACTGATTTATATGTGCATGGAGGGCACTGGGCCCAGGTGCATCCCATGCAGCCAAGAAGTCTTTGTGCTTGGTGAACCAGCTGCTGGTTGTAGCTACATACGCAACTTAAAAGATGGGAGTGGTGTCAATATTCCACATTCACCAATATTTTCCTCCAAAGTGTCAAACTATTCCTGGGATACAGGGCTGACAGAAAAGTTGTCATTTTCCTGCATTATATCTTGTTGGTAGGCCACTACAGCTTTTGTTTCAAGACGACTACGTATTTTGTTTTTGAAACCGGCATTATCAGCAATATATATACATATATATATATATATATATATATATATCATGATTTCTTGAGGTGACCATCACTGATTCTCCAACTCTTTCACATTGCCTTAAACAACAATTACCACCCGTTTCTAATGATTTAATTCAATATGAGTTACAGGTTGTCCAACAAAAAAGAAAGATTGCTTCTCACTCATCAGCAGCTCATATAACAACAGTTGTGTTACAGACTGACTCACAGAAGGAACATCGTGACTGCTCTCTTGTTGCTAAGTTTTGGAGCTGAGTGCTTCATAAAGTCAAGGTTTCCAAAACATTTTCAAATCAGGACTCGTATAAAAAAAAAATCTGTGTTTCATGCCGTTAAGCCAAGGTTGATGAAAACACATTAAAACTCAGCAGAAAAGAAGCATGACCCATTTAAGGCTGTAAACTGCAGTTCAGAATCCAAGCTGTAAATCACAGGTCTGACTATGGCTCCAGCTTCAAAAGAAACTTTTATTTAATGTATTACATCAACACACAAAAAGCATATATTTGCCCTAAATATCTGTCTGTCTATCTGTGCACTCGTCCCTCCAGAAAGGTTTGTGTGGAACATTATCTTTCGACCCAAACACATGTGGACAGCCACACAAAATATGACTCCTCCTCTCAACAGTCCTCTGCGCTCTTGATTTATGAAATAATTACAGTATCTGTTTCCTCACTGCCCCTCTGTCCACACTGTTTGAAATATAGGCAGCACACTGGCATGAGTTAAAGGAATAGTTCACCCGCAAAATGACCATTTGTATATCAGTTACTCAGTCCATATTACCCTGAATTTATAAAGGAAATTGTGTTTTTCTCGCATGCCTCCACAGTGAACAGGGAATCCAAATATAGGCAAACATTCCTCCTGAATTAAAGTAGTTAAAAAACTCTCAGTACTTCACAAACACATACATTTTTGCCAAACTTTTTTACAACTGTAAAAAATGTCAGTGCAAACAGTCTCAGGCACAGACAAGTATCGTGCATGGTCTCGTGCATGTTTGAACTATGCTCAAGCAAAGCTCAATTGCATGCATGTACCCCAACACATTCTCACTCCAGACTTGTCAAATACTGACGCTTGGTCGGTGGCCCAACACTTCAAAATATGATGCGCTAGGTACCCCTCCTGCATCAGTTTTGGATGCCCAGGGACGGTGTTTCAATTAATGCTCATAACATGTACTGTGTCTTTTAAAAATAAACTTCCGTTTTCACTGAAAATGTACAGCTTCTGCTCTTAAAAGGCACAGTCTTTTTTAAAAAATAAACTTAAAATGGGGTGTCAGTAGCGTAGTGGATAGTGCCGGCATCGCCTCGCTGCAGTGGTCGCGGGTTTGAGTCCAGCCTGCGACCCTTTGCTGCGTGTCAGTCCCCACTCTCTCTCTGTCTCCCTATTTCCCACACTGTCCTATTCATTAAAGGCAAAAGCCCACAAAAATAATTTTTAAAAATAAATAAATAAATAAAAATAAACTTAAAATGTAGGTAATAGGGGGGCCACTAGTGCACCTGGTAGAGCAGGCACCGCATTTACAAAGGCCATGTCCCTGCCGCAGCAGCTGTGGGTTCAATTCCAACCCACTGCCCTCTACTGCATGTCATTCCCCCTCTCTGGAGCTAGGGGTGGGCGAAATGGCACAATGGTAACCTGGAAATCCAGATGCCCCGCCCCTAGCGAATTCGAATTTACACTGCACGGGAATCTGGCCCCGACAAGGAGAGCCTGGCGAATTCGAATTTACACTGCACGGGAATCTGGCCCCGACAAGGAGAGCCTGTTGAATCGCAAATCGGACCAATCAGATCAGTCTATCTGACAGAGGCGGGCTCTGGGCGGGCGTAACATGATGACAACAGCGCTGCGCCGTAGGAGTCGAACAGCCAAGATGGCAGCTGCCGAAGGACCGCGTCCATTCAATTTAGCTTTGGAAGAAATGCTAAGCCTGAGTCTGGATTTCCAGGCGAGCACAATGGCACAATATTTAAGAATATTTTTGTGATATGATATTCTTGATGACATGACAAATTAGTTAAAAAATATATATAAATTATTAATTTATGAACATAGAATTGCAAAAAATAAGTGACAAAGTTTTACATGTTTACCTGCCTCTTTCTCATTTCTTTAGTTTATGAACAACAACAGTAACTCAGAGTGAGATTCAGATTCTGTTACAATATTAACAGTTTAACAAAATAAAATCTACCACAAATTACACATTTAAACAGCTCCAAAATACAAAAAATGTCCCCTGTTTTTTTCCACCTGGACCTTTATGCTCTGCCATTTCTCCTCTAATCATCACGCTGTAGCCTGTGACAGGCTGTTATGATACCACAACTATCACACATTCACATATATGGAGTTTTTTTCAAATAGGTTTACATTACTAAAGGTTTATGACAAAATCACTTGATGACACATGGTGAGGGAGGAGAGGGAGACACGCTGTGCTGCTGCCAGAGGAGCCGCTGAATGAGTTCCCTCTGAGCGCTAAGTCACTAAAAGAGTCTGAGAAGTAAAACATTCAGGACGCCACAGTTTATTCCACACTACTGAAGCTGCTCCTCTTTGTGGAACCACCGCGGAGTCGGTAATAATTTCACTTTCAGCCATGCTTGTTGTTGCCGTGGGTAACAGTATGACATCAATATGTCAACAAGTTGAAATATCAGAGGTATCACAATCTGAACTTTTTGTATCATGTTAAAAATTATACCGGTATTATCGTGAACAAGATGATATGGCACACTGCTCCCTGTAGGATCAAAAAATGCCACTGCCCGGTGCTAAAGGCACTGACCAAACATTGGTATTAGACGAGTTGGAGATAGACTGGATTACATGCCCAGGAACACTCAGGACCTCCTACTCGTTGGCGGAAGCGATTTATATCAAAACATCTTAGTGAAAATACATGTGTTTGGCAAGTACTGAGCATGCAGCTGGATAAATCAGACTTAGAATATCCTTTATGAATCATGCAAGAAATTGTAAACAGTGATTTTATATAGTTTTGTGGTTGTTTAGCGTGGTCCCCATTGTTCACCTTTTTTGGATTCTCCATGCACAAATGTGGTAAGTGAGAAATGCAAAGTTTTCTTCATGAATTTAAGATAACGTGTGGTGAGTAACTGACATACAAATGGTCATTTTGTGGGTTAAGTATTCCTTTAATAAAACTGACTCTAGGAAAAGAGAGGGAAAGAGAGATAGGTGAGGAGAGACTTAAGAGGACACAGAGGAAGGCGGTATAAAAAGTAAGTTTAGAATATGATGAGGCTGTTTGTCACTAATCCCACAGATACTTTAAGACTCCAACACTTACACTGCACTTTTTCCCAGGCTGGTAAACATTCATCGCTGAGCTGCCCAAGAAACTGCCTGTCGTAATTACCTGCTCTGCTCGGATCCCATTATGAAAGGGAAACAAACTGTCACATACACCATTAACTGTTCCTACAACCCCCAGTAATACATGGGTGTTTTTAGAAAAAACTATAAATGTTGTTTACACAGCCCGAGAGTCAAAGGACACGGACACTGATACTCTCTGACAGTAAAGCCTGCTGCTAATCTGTATACGTCTAACCAAAGGACTTTTTCTTGGCTCGGGAGCATTCGGAACCTCTGAAACTGGGCTTTCACAGCACCACACAGTCAGGACAGATTTAGTCGAGAGCATCTGATTCCAAGCCGTAATGCTGCGGCTTTATGCAATGCTTCATTTGTAAAAGATGCGGTGTGTGTATGTGTGTGCACTTGTCACATAGGCACTGCTTAACTTCCTTATTCCATCAAACACATACAGGTATTATATCATTTTCACCCAAGCAGCTACGAAATAATACAGCTGGGCTTCATCACTTAAAAGAACAGTTCAGCCCCACATCAAAATACATATTTTTCCCCTTCCCTTTATCAATATAGATTACTTTGGTTGCCAAGTGTTGGTGATATTGGTTGTAGAGACGTCTGCCTTCTCCCAAGTATAATGGAACTAGATGGCACTCAGCTTGTGGTGCTCAAAGCGCCAAAAAATACATCTGAAACACTCAACAGCAATGTCCATCCATCCATTTTCATCCACGTACCGGGGCTGAGCAAAGTACTCCAGACATCCCTATCCCCAGCAACGCTTTCCAGCTCTTCCTGGGGGATCCCGAGGCGTTCCCAGGCCAGATCAGATATATAATCCCTCCAGTGTGTTCTAGGTTTACCTCGGGGCCTCCTTCTAGTTAGTTGTGCCCGGAACACCTCTTACGGGAAGCGCCCAAGGGGCATCCTGATCAGCTGCCAGAACCACCTCAAATGGCCCCTTTCAACACGAAGGTGCAGCAACTCCACATCTTCCTTATCTCTAAGACTGAGTCCAGCCACCCTGTGGAGGAATCTCATTTCAGCTGCTTGTGCCTGTGGCCTCATTCTTTCGGTCACTACCCAGAGCTCATGACCATAGGTGAGGGTTGGGACGTAGATGTACCCATGTAATGATTCTGTGATGTTTTGTGATGTCTGTGATATGTCTGTGCTTGTGTTATCCATGATCGATCTCAGTAAATGTTCAGTTAGTGGAAACGAATTTCCCTCTGGGACAAATAAAATAAGTCTAAGTCTAAATCGAAAGCCTTGCCTTCTGGCTCAGCTCCCTCTTCACCAAGACAGTCGAGTGCAATGCCAAGGAGCTGAAACTGAATTGGTCGCCTCTTATAAATACTTAGGCATATTGATTGATGACAACCTGACTTTTAAGCCCCATATTGATTGTCTTATTTCTAATCTGAAACTTAAATTAGGTTTCTTCTTTAGAAATAAATATTGTCTTTCACTTCAGGTAAGGGAACGATTAATCTTAAAGGGAAATTTCGGTTTATTTCAACATGTCTCCTATCGTCCTAAATTTGTTTCAAGTGACTAGTGACATAAAAATAATAGTTAGCATGTTAGCCGTTAGCCTAGATACAGCCGGGGCGCATAGTAGCATCAGACCTGTTAAAACGTAAGTGAACGGGCAACCTTCAAGTGCAAAGTTAGTCCACTAAACAAGCTTTTTTTCCACAAAGACCGCCTCATATCGTTAGGATAAA
>NC_065517.1:37230820-37244337 GCF_006386435.1 Epinephelus moara
CTGCGATCCCAGAACATCATACAGATGCAGGTCCCAAGAGTCAGGACTGAGTTGGGGAAAAAGGCGTTTAAATTTTCTGCCCCCTCAAGCTGGAACGACTTGCAAAAGGATTTAGGACTGACTGAACTTATTGGCCTGGGGGAATTCAGATCAGTTTTGAAGGATCGAGAAAGGAGATCTTTCGGCTCTTGTGTTTGCCTTATGTAATCTGTAATTTGTACATTTTTATGCTGTTTGTATAATTCTGTGTGGTGTTGTTTGTGCACTGCTTTCTTAGCCAGGTCGCTCTTGTAAAAGAGGTTTTTAAATCCCAGTTTTACCTGGTTAAATTAAGGATAAATAAATAAAAATAAAATGCCTGCATCCCTGCGAATGCAGTGCCAAACCACCAATCCATCTCACACTCCATTTTCCCCTCACTCGCAAACAAGACCCAAGATACTTGAACTCCATTACTTGGTGCAGCAACTCTCTCCCAACCCAGAGGGGGCAATCCACTGTTTTCCGGCAGAGAACCACGGCCTCACACAGCAATGTCTCTTTCCAAAAATCATGACCCGGTTACTAAGGATAATCCACAGACCTTGTTGTGAGCTGTTTCATGTAGGAACTATTTTCTTTCTACACCCAACAACCGTATTATCACACAGAAAGGAGCGTGCATCTACTCATGGACAAGAACATTAATGGCGTCCTCCTCGATTGGGCTGTAACGTTAGCTAACTCAGTGGTGCTAGGTGAGCTAGCAGTAGATGCATGCTTCCTTCTGCCCGGTAATACAGTTGGCAGGTGTAGTTCAGTAGGAGAAAATAGTTGAATTGAGTTTTTGAAATGTAGCTTTTGGCACCTCAAGCTGAGTGTCTTCTAGAGCCATTATACTGAAGAGCAGGGGGGAACTGCCCATTGGTCCGACATCCCATTGTTCCGACCATATTAAACCCATTGTTCCAAAGTCCCATTGTTCCGAAATCATCATGATGCCCTGTGGTTACGGTCTGGTTAGGTTTAGGAACAAAAACCACTTGGTTAGGGTCAGGAAAAGATCATGGTGTGGGTTAAAATGAAAAAGAAAGTGACAAACACATAAGCCGTGAGCCTGCTTCGCCTCAAGCCTTTCCCAGCTGACCCAGAGCCGGTCGCGGCGCACCATCAAGGCAGAAATACGCCCGCCGGGAGCCATTCAGCACAGGAGGTTATGGAGTTTTCTCCTCTCTATGACACTTGTATCTCGACCAGTAGCCTACTTTTGTGCATTTGCTCATCCTCTATGGTACACAAATACAGTATAGCCTAGTATAATCACATATCGGAACAACGGGACGTCGGACTAATGGGCTGTCGGACCAATGACATGGACCCAGAGCAGGAAGACATCTCTACAACTGATATCTTCAACACTCTGCAACTCACACCAAAACAATCTAGGCTCATAAACAGTGCTACAAGTAAGAGGAAAAATAGGTATTTGTAATTTGGGGGTGAACTGTCCCTTTAAAGAAAAACTACTTTGAGAGCAATATACAGACGGCACAGAGCGACAGACTGGAGCTGTCTTGCATCCAGTAATATTAAGATTCATCTGTCACAGGCTGGAATTACATTGTATTTTGCTTTTAACAGGATAAAATATACTGGCACAATGTAAGAGAATTTTAATTTATGTTTGTAATGTATTTTGGGATTTACTGCAAAATCAAAATTCATCAGAAAGTATACAAAACCTCATTATTCTTCATATACTGCAATTTATAAACAGTGTTATTCTGTATTTGCAGCACGTACTGTACATGGATATAAGAGCAGTTGATGCAGGAACATACTCTTTCACATCTGTTTTTGCATTAAGCTAACCTGCTGCATCACAATGAGGTTTTTCAAATGGATTAAAGCAGAATTAATTGATTCTTTGTTGCTGCTTGGCCACTTGGGGGCAGCAGAACAGGTTGTAAACAACTCTGACCATATGAAGTTGATATGAGAAACATGTTGCTCATTTACACATCCAGCACATCAGGAGCCACTTTAACATTAATTTAAAGTTGTGTCGCCCATCCTCTGACAAATCCAACACTTCACTCTCCATTTAGCTCATTTTTGGTGTCAATGAACTCCTGAAAGAAATATCTGGCTCCTCAGCTGCTGTGCTGCACTAGTTTCACCAGCCAGTCGCTAACTTTGTCTGCCTGCTGGTGCTGAGCTTGTAGCAAGTTTGGGCTGAAATGGGGTCAATGAGAGCAGAGTCTGAGGCCTGAAAAACTAAAACAATATGCTGACAGATGCTAAAACGCTCATTAGAGCTGAGAGGAACCACAGAGGTGTGTGATGTGTGGGTACAGCATTAAAAGCTACTTAAACACAGTCATTTGATCCATTTGGAAGGTCAAAGGTCAGTTAAAGGTACAGGTGAACGCTCTTGGAGCTGGGAGGGGTTAAAGAGTAAGTTCTGTGTGTTTTAAACTGGACCCTATTGTCCCATGTTTTGTGTCTAAATGACTCATGGGAACAACAATTTCTGAAATTAGCACTGAGCAAGCAGCGAAACAGGCTGCAGTGTGACTACTCAGGGCATGTTTGTATTGTCAGTTTACATCCACTAAACATGCTTGTTTTTGCCACTGACAGGCTCAGATTGTTATTCTTAAGTGTCTGACAACACTGTAGAAAGCGATAGACCTTTTTGTTGAAGAGTAAGATCATTTTGTTTAACCAGAAACAGCCCCAAAATTCCACCAGACCCCATTTAAATGAACAGTAAAGTAAGTTAGTTTACTTGTGGAATAGTTTTGAAAAGGAAATGAAAATGTGTACAACACTTGATAGATTTAAAAAAATATTGAGAAATAAGATGATTAAAGAATATAAAACTTTTTTGAATGCCAGCGTGTGTACATGAATATTTGTTTGGGACTTGAGGATATGTAGAATATATTGTTTGTTCCATTTTCATTGCTTAAATCTAAAGAGAACGGTAGAAAACTCTTAACATGAAAAGGGGTAGGTGCAATAAGCTAAAGCTTTAGCCTACACCTTTTCAGACAGCTTAACTTGCTCTGGTTTGTCACTGCTTTAAAAAGTATTGATTTATTATTGTTATTATTTTTAGCACTATTACACTATTTTTTTTTCTTGTGTATACTTGGTTTAAGCTGGAAAATGACCGAAATAAACTACAACTACTACTACGACTAATTTAAAGAGGCAACAGATAGGATTCGGGTTTTTTAGCTTGGCGCCACCTAGTGTCAGTGGTGTTGCGTCGCCCTGTCGCAAAGACAAATTGACCGCGGGGATCAGAGATAATCAATAATATGACTCTATTAGACTCACTAAATTAAATAAAATGTAGGCTGTAAAGCCACCAGTATACCTCTATGTATATGTAGAATGAGAAGTTGTGTGGACACTATACTAAATAAATGAGTAAAGAGATCGAGCAACAATTATCAGATTTATCTGAAGAAAAAAACAAATAGTAATGCAAATAATTATAGCAGAATGCACAGTACCAGTACAAACAACTCACAGTAAATGATACCAATATGCACAGTATCAGTACAAACAACAGTAGACACAGTGGAATTATACCAATATGCACATGTAAACAGTCCCCATTCTAGAATAAACGCTACCGTATGGAAACCATGCGGCCGGTTGGAGCTCAAATTGAATGGGAAACAAAGTCCAGTGTTCACTTAGCTGGGCGTAACTTAGCTGGGCGATGTCCGTGGATAGCTGCCTCCGTGAGAAGAGAACAGAAGGAAGGGAGGGGGGTATCACTGTCCGAGGGCTGCCGTAGAATGGCAACCAGGATGTCAGCCGACCAACACTCGCTACCCGCTCCCTGGTTGCGGCGATTTGCGATGCTGGCCAGCTAGGAATGAACTAGCAGCCAGTACAGTACAGTCCTCTCTGGTCTAGCTAACATTTAGCCGTGTTACTTACTGATCCATTAGAAAGAAAGCTAGCTGGACATGGGTTTTGAAGCCTCTTTGGTCACGGAGCTCCCTCCATCTCTTGAACGCCTGACTGAGGTTTACTCTTGTTTTTCCTCTTCTTTTATCACTCTCCTTTTTGCTCTTCTTTGCCTCCTCACACAGAGGAGCTTGTTTTCTTTTGCTAGACCATTTTTCACTTGTCTCCAAACTTTGTCCGTCTGCCATTGTGCTCCTGACTCAACTATCTCATGCCCAGCTCCTCATAAGGACCAGCTCCAGTCCCTGATTGGCTGACCGACCAGTTTTGCAACACATGACGTGTTTCCTGCCGTAAAGCAGATTTTTTCAGCGAAATTTCGGCACCGGTGGCAGAAAGTTATTACAAAGATTGCAAAGCCACTAAGTAACCTATGTATACACTGATTCTGATTTTACTGTGTATACTACCCTGTGCAACCCACATTATTTTCATAATGATATATTTAGGAAAAGATGCTGTCTGTTGCCTCTTTAAGTGTGTGTATAGAGCTATAATATTTTTACATCGATCTATTTATCTTAACCAAACCAGAGTTGGTAATTGTTGCAACAGTGGAAAGATGAACCAAGATGGTTTGGGTGAGTTTTATTTTGTTTGGGTTGACTTTGAATTAAGTCTGTTTTACTATGATAAAAATACTTTTTATTTAAAAGGAGTCCTGTGGTTTTGGTATGAAGGAGTATTAGGGCCACACTGAGGGAAAACAAAATATCAGAGATTTCCAGAACAAAATCATAATATTATGAGAAAGAAGTGACATCGAGACATTTTCTCATAAAAATTACATTTTTATTCTTGTAATAATATGACTTTTTACCTTGAAGTAATGTGACTTTATTCTCATGAAATAATTACTTTATTTTCGTAATCTTTTTTTTTCTCAATATGGTCCCAATACTACTTTGTACTTTGGCAGTGGTGATTTTGGGGCTGTTTCCAGTTAAACAAAAAGTATCTTACTTTTTCATAAAGAGCTCTTTCTTTGTCTCTTTCATTAATGTTGTCAGACACTTAGTTTCATAAGTGGACGTATATTGATGGTGCAAATATGCTTGGAGTGGTTACACTGCAGCCTGGCCACTCTCGCTCAATACTGGACTAATTTAAAAAATTGTTTTTTCCATTATTCACTTGGATACAGGGTTTCCCACTCATGCATTAATGTATGGTAGCCACCATGAATGAGAACATCTGCCGCCACAATTAGATTTTCTATCTTTGGAGATGGATCATTCATTAAGAGCGCTACTGGAATATATGTACCGATTGGTTATTTATAGCAGTGGTTCCCAACTGGTGGGTCCCGGTCCAAAAGTGGGTCATGGGTCCATTCTGAATGGACCACAAGTGACTAGTGAATGTGTCAGGTTTGTATAAAACACACTTTATTTTTAGGTTTTATTTTGAAGTGCACACAGGCATACCCCCCCAACCCCTCTCCATTGTCAGCAACCACCACACATACACTCTTATTCTGTGGGTAATGTTGCAGACGTATAAACATGGGAAAATAGTGTCCAGGTTGAAAAGTACCAAAGTTATCACCACATTAGCATGTGGTAAAAATGTTATCTCATCTCAACACAACCAGACAACACGCCAAACAAACAAACAAACACCACTCTGGTGTGATGGTGTGATGTCAGCAGGTGTGGTCAGTGCCGTCCAGCTGCATCCTTCTCCACAGGGGTGTGAGCAACATCCTCACTGCCTCATTAACAAATCATAAAATCTTCACATGGGCATTCGTGCGTGAGACGATGTTCAGATGGTATGTTCATGTGAAAGATGAAAGAGCGAGAGCGTCGGCCAGCTGATGGTGAGTACAGTCACACACACAAACACACTTAACAAGTCGACTGTGACAAAAATGTGTAGTTTTCTGGAGTAATTAGAGGCTTTGAGTGAAGGACTGCCAGTGTCTCAGCTGGTGTGCGGCCAAAATAAAGTCAACAAGTCTTAATTTACTAAAATATATTGAAGGATGACTGCACAGATGGGCCCATAAACAAAGACATGTTGGAGGGACGGGTCGATAAATGATGCATGGATAAATGTGACGGGGAAAAAGGCACAAAACAAAGCTCAGTCTTTAGTCTACAGCACCGTAGCAGTACAGAATAGAGTATGTAATAATAATATCCCACTCTATAAACATCAGTCCAAACCATATTCCTAGTAAATTCTTCAGCTTTTATATCATTTTTCTGTCGGTATACGCGAACCATTTATTTGCCGCCTTCTCCTTCCATCTGTTCGAAGCAGTCAACATCTTTGGAGTTTATTTGGAGCCACAATGACACGTGGCAGTTTTGCAAGGATGAAAAATATCCCCCAGCTCTTAATATATGGTGAAAGCCTATAGTTGTGAATTCAGAAACTGTATAAAACGCATATACACACAGTAACATGTGCGACTGGGCTATAATATGTTTGGACAGAGCAGGATGCCAGGCAGTGCCCGTTAAAGGCTCTAATGTGGCGGTGGTTTCATGGTGGTTGGCACAGATCAGCAGGAAGAGGGCAAAGAGAGGGATATAAAAAAAAAAGAAAAAGAGGGAGTGATGGGGGAGAGGGGGGGTCTGGGAGAGGGAAAGCAGGCTAAAGAAAGAGGGCTATAGTTACAGAGGCACGCCACAGGCATCAAACAGTGGTGGATATATGAATTTTCTCTCTTTCTCTCTGTGTCCTCACTTCATCCCTCTCTTCCTCCATCCCTCCTTCTCTCCCCGGCCCATTCACAGTGTGGTCCTGGGGTGATCAGAGTGGACCCTGCCCTCTCTCCCTCCACTCTCATTCTCTTTCATCCCGTCTTTTCTTTTTGCCGTGGAGTGAGCGGAGGGGGGGAATCCAAACACTCATACTTCCCCTAAACTCATCTTTTATTAATCAGACCTCAGCAGCGTGTCGGTGGGGGGAAGAGTGACGCACGCGCTGGTTTGTGAGTTTTAAATGTGCCTCGTGAACACACACACACACACACACACACACGCACACACACACAAGAAGTAAAAGAGCAAGAACATGCAACTGACCGCTGACAAATGCCTCGGGGTGTTTCATATTTCCTCTGCTGCAAAACAGGCCGTCGCGAAAAAACAGCAGAGTGCTCAGTTTGTGCCTGAGTATGTGTCAAAGAGAGAGACAGAGAGAGAGAGAGAGAGAGGAATTAGCGAGACAGATGACTTGACTGCACCACACGACCTCCTTCTCCCTGTCATTCATAAAGCCTTGCTCTTCTTTCCCCTATCTCCCTCACACACACGTACACACACACACACACACACACATACACACACAGCGGCTCACAGGCAGAGCAGAGCGGATATTCTGGGTGGTGTTATTCCAGGTGTGGAGTCGTTGAGGTCTCCATGCTGTGACCCTGTTATCCTGGGAAGAGGGAGAGTATTAGAGGCATGCCGGGAGAGGAAGAGACTCTATATCAAAAACACATTTCGCCCCGAGGTTGTATCACTGCAGCTATATGGCTACAAATAAAGAGATGTGCATGTATATATATACACGTGCACACACATTAGTGTGTGCTTGACATGCACATGTGCAAACATGTGAATGCAACTGTATGTGTGTGCACTTTATCAATCATTAAAAGGTTGACCAGTACAAGAAGAAGTAGGGTCACACCTACAGTCTTCCTTTTGTTGCATGGTCCCACGTCAGTGATCAAACTGCTGAAAGTGAAATTCTGGTGAAAGAGAGAAAAACTCTTCACCTCTGCTCACAAACTTCAAAATAAAAGCTATGTATCGATGTCTTTACAACTTTTAAACTCACTTAAATTTAAGAGAATATCAGTGGTCTGTGGTTGGATAACAAACATGTTTTTGGAGTGATATTCAGATATACAATATCCGAAACATTGTGTATGACTCAGAACAGTGTAGTTTGAGTTCCCTATTTGAATTTGAGAGGACAATTTTTTTTCTTGTGCATTTTTCAGGGGTGCAGACGACAAGAATAAAGCTGGCTTTAAGTTGTAATCACTTTTCATGTTGTCAAACCCAGCTGTATAATGTAACAAAGTACTTCATTACAGTACGTAAATATTTTTGGGAGTATATGGACTTTATTTGAGTTTTTATATTTCTGTCAACTTTCACTTTTACTCCACATTTCCCCTACACATCTTTGTTACTTACTACAAAAAAGGAAGGAAGGGAGGAAAGGATAGACGGGTGGATGAATGAAGGAATGGCAAGGAGAAAAAAACACTGGGTTATGTTTTTTTAAGTTGTGAAGAAGACCTTGTATTTCTTCAAGAGAAATGTAGGCTCGATTTTTAAGGTGATTTAAACGCTTCCTTTTTTATAAACAGCATTTACTTGTAATTTTACTTGAGACTTTGAGACTTTTACTTTAGTTATATTCTGACTATATCATGTTGATCTGTTCTGTACACACGACACTGACTGCACGTCTGTCCGTCCTGGAAGAGGGATCTCTCCTCAGTTGCTCTTCTTAAGCTTTCTACCATTTTTTGTCCCTGTTCATATTTTGGGGGGAGTTTTTCCTGATCAGCTGTGAGGGTCCAAGGACAGAGAAATGTCGTATGCTGTAAAGCCCTGTGAGGCAAATTGTGATTTGTGATATTGGGCTTTATAAATAAAACTGAACTGAATTAATAGGTACCTTCTGACAGTCATTTTGTTGGTCAGATATTTGTACTAAAACTGTTGCTCTCATGTGCTTCATCCACCACTGGTCAATACAACATTCCTTGTGTATTTGTTTTCTATGATCCTTGTCCACCACAGAATTTCTGTCGTGTTCCAGTTTTCTTTTTATTTTCATTGCAATCATACGGAAGCGTATTGCATTCACTTGACAAATATAAAAGCCATGTTTTTCTGAGTAATTTTTTTCTTTTTCTTTTTGGAGTAATTTTTTTATTTTTCTGTTTTTTGGTGTAAGTTTTTCTGTTTTGTTTTTTTTTAGTAATATTTTCTGTTTTTCTGAGTAATATTTTCTGTTTTTTTGAGTATTTTTTTTCTGTTTTTCGTGGTAATTTTTTTTCCTGAACAGGAGACAAGATACTTCAAAATCTCGCGAGAAGCTCCCACCTGGCACCTGCAAGTGACCGGTGCCTGCGTAAGGTCGACAAACTAATGATAACACCATCTATATGACTTAAGGACAAGAGGATCTCCCAGTGTCTCAAACCCAAAACAAAGTAAAACTGGATTAAACTAAACAAGCGGGTCATGTTTGCTTCCATTATATCGAGCTCTCAGGAAAGGAATGAAAGCGTCTGTTGTTCTATTGCTCTCTTAACTCAGAAAAAATTACTCAGGAAAACAAAACAAAAAAATACCACGAAAAACAGAAAAATAAAAAAATTACTCAATAAAGCTGTTTTTTTTTTTTTTTATTTGTCAAGTGAATGCAATATGTTTCCGTGCAATCAGTTTCCTATGATTCCACCCATGTATATTAATCCTAAATATATTAATTTATAAATCATACATTGTTGGTAATTTTTCAATGTTATATTAAGGATTTCTTGTTGATAAAATTATCTTTATAAAAAAATAAAAATAAAAATGTTTTCTCAGAACAACACTAAACAATTTCTGGCTTGTTTTAAGAATAATCAATCAGGCAGAGTAAATCCTTGTGTCTGATTGGTATGTGATTACAAGTGATTAATGAGGTGATCACTTGGTGGCTCCTCTTAAAGGTTACTCGTGCACTTCACAGTAAGAGCTGCCTCAAAAATAAATCTCATTGCTCACACCAGGGGTGGCACAACATCAGATTTTCACTATGATTATCATGACCAAATAACATATAGAAAATTGAAAATAATAATAATGCTGTCCATCACATTCATCTTTAGCGTTGTTTATTATGAGTTTTGTGTATTTTTGGTGAATGAATGGGACTCAGAATTCAGGTGTAGGGAGGTGGAAAGAGACAAAGCGAGAATGGAAAGAAATGGAAATGATTTAAGAGGTGCTGGAATATTTACCCGACATTATCACATGTGTGCCATCAACATGATATTATTATTTCATTTTTCAGAAACCACAGAACATCTTTGACAGTCCTAGAACACACATTCTCAGAAGTTTGCTAATTATAAGCCCCGGTCAAACTTTTACAGTCATCCTCACATTCTGCGTAATACTGCAAAGTGTGCCTATTCGACAGACACACCGATAACTCATTAAATTACTGAACAGCTACTGACGTACAACTGCCCACTGACATACTGTGCATGCATGGATCCGAGAGACTGTGTTTTTGAGTGTGTGTGTAATTGTGAATCAGTGTGCATGATGCTTCCTAAAACCTTCCATGACATGAGTCTCATTCAGAATTAAAACTGTGTCATTACGACCAATTAGATCCTCTGAAAAGCTTAAAAATATAAACTGGCACAGCCGAGGAAACACAGAAACCTTTTTTTTATAACAAGGTAATAAAGTTTCACATATACATATACATGTTTTGTGCACGCTCTAACGCAGACATTTCTTAAATACAGTAATAAAACAGCATTCCTAAAATCTGCGCTAAATGCTAGTTAGCTCTGGGCTGGACGCTGAATGCAGGCGGGGAGGAGAGGCAGGCTCACCGGACGCCTTCGCCGCCAATTCTCAATTTTAACGACTTCGTTCTTTGATTAAAAAACGCCTAAACGGTTCCAGTTGAGCCAGAGAAAGAGAAAAGGAATAAAACTCCAACATCTAAGAGATGAAAATAACCGTTGTTCTCCAGTTTTAAGAGGCACGTGTGCTGGGGTTGGCCTGAGACGTCAGTTACGAGCTGCAGATGTTTGTATGGTTTTTTATGATTGTTGTTATTTTCAAATTGCGGCGTTTCCGTGATGAGCTGGGCGCTCGTTAGTGTGTGTGTGCGTGCGTGCGTGGGTGAATGAGAGGGGAAGATCCAAAGAAAAAAGTCTGGAGTACTTGGAGCTTAATTAACCATAGTTCTAATCTGTGCGCTTTTTAGCAGCTCATTATGCAACCTAATCACAGGAAACTATAGAGGTGATTAAACACAATGATAGACTACCTGCATATGCACACTGAGACACACACACGCACTCACACACACCTATGAATTAAAGAATTCCCTGGCAGTGAACAATAGGGGGCAATCAAAACGTCTGCGTACACAATCCCTCCATCTAATGACCTCATGCAAACACATACACACACATACGCACACACACACCACTCAGATCAAATCACGTGTGGTTTCACAGGTTATGAGAGAAGAAAATGTTTTCACCTCTTCTTTGCTGGATGGAGAAAGTCATAAAAACAGCACCTGCTCGCTTGTTCTCTCCCCGCCCCTCCTCTCCGCCTGTCTTCGAGGCAGTGAGGTAATGAGACCAGTTGTTTTGTTGCTGTGTAACAGCATAAAACACATCACATTTCCTTTATCCAAAGCATCTTAAACTGATCGGGCAGCTCAGGGTCAAGGACAGCGGCCGGGGTCAAACCTGCCATGAGTTCAAGCAGTAGGCCGCGTGTATAAATCACCCAGATGAAGACAATGAGGTGATGAAATGAGCAGGTTACCTTGGCAGCATATAAACATGAGAGCAGAAAGTATTTTGGACCACGATGTGCCTGTTTAACAGTGTGTTCAATGCCAGCAAATAAACAGCGCACTTCCGCAAATTATGACTCAGCTTTGTAATTAACAGACCTTAGATCAGCCGGAGAAATATGCATAACTGTGTCTCCTGCTGACTCGGGTACATGTGACTGGAGCCAGTCCTGCAGAGCTGTTGGGTCTGTTGACCTGACTGAAGTTTAAGTCAATTACATACAGCACAGTTACACAACCATTCTACAGATTATCATGAAGGCTTTCCATCATTAAAGCAAACCAATGATGTGTTTCCTTATTTTCTGTTATATATGTTGTTACAGTGTTGGATGTTAAAGCTTTAAATAACTAGGTTAAAGTAATCCCAGTGGGCAAAAACCTCAGGCTTCAGACTGTTCTGAATACTCTGTTTACGTCTTTTACTACTTTCAAGATAAGCTGACGTTAGTTTGTGACAGATTTCTTTATTTGTACATCTGCTCCAGGCTCGCTGCTGCAAGTTGAGGCCCACACACACCAAATCGATTTCAGAGAATCAGTGGTGACGAAAGCCCAATGCTGCGTCGCCTCACATTGTCTCAAGCCGCCTGTGTCTTGCCAAAAAGTTGCACTTTAACACACTGTAAAGACATCTGCTGAAGGCCAAGCAGCACATACGTTCTGTGTCTGCATGAGAGGAAATAATTCTCCATACCAGCAGATGGCAGTAGTGTGTATTCATCATTCAAAAAGGGAAACTGGTCACTGTCATGACCCGAGTTAGCCAGTTTGCCAACACGGTCTCACTCTGAAGTTGTCGAAAACCTGCACTTGGTCAGTGACTTCTGGTGTCAGACACTGACAAAATAGCTGTCCTTTCACATCAGCATGATACATGGCCGGTCGCTGTTACTGTTTAATGGCAATGGAAAACGCGGCGAGACAACAACAAAAATTAAGGTGGTGGAAGTCCGAGTAGGGTGGGTGGGTCCAACAACAACCATCGACTTTCACCTGGGAAGCCGGTGTTCTATCTCAGAGGATTGTAAAGCCAAACCCTGTTCTTTGTCCTAAACCCAACCGTGTGCGTTTGTTGGCAAAACATAACCACAGCCATTTGTTTTTGAAGGACAAAAATGCCAATTGTGCTGGTGTTGTACCAACGTAGTGCGCTTATTTTGAAAGAGACTGTATGCTAACTGTGCATTTCCTGTGAAAACGGAGGTGTATTTTGAAAAGAGACAATGCATCAAACAGGCTGAAGTTACCGTTAACACGGCGTCCCAGAACTTCAACAACCAACACACCCAGGGTACCTTTCACATCATATGTGGATGTGGAGAGTCCATGGCCAAATGTCGATATGTGACGAGGTCAGTTAGCACATTAGCAACACAATCAAATGTTGAAAGAACAACGCATATTTAACGTGCAACAGTGAACAATGATACAAACCATCAGGAAGCGTTTTGGCAAAAGAGCTCAGTGTCCAAAGAAAAATAATCTTATATATAACAAGTTTGTTTTGGTCTCACTCCCTCTTGATTTTAGCTCATTGTTTACTTTCCTCACTTCAATTTATCTTCTGGTTTACTGAGCTGAACAGCCAATAAGAGTGATTTTACCCACTGATGGACTCTGCTGTCACCGACACTGATTCAACATGCAGACAAAAGCCAACGGGGGCTGACAAGTGGCAACAGTGCACCGACAGACAAACTAATCTCTAGGGATGCACCGAATATTCGGTAACCGAATATATTCGGCCGAATATTGCAAAAAAACACACATTCGGTATTCGGTGGAATAAGTTAAAAGCAAGGCCGAATAATAGCGGCGTGTTTTGATAACGCAATCAAACAGTGTGCCGTGACGCACGGAATAAAATGTCGGCAGTGTGGCGATCCGTTCGTCACCGCACTCGCATTTGCGACTAAAAATAGTTTTGAGCGAGCAAAATAGGCTTAAATCATTCA
>NC_065517.1:37244417-37278531 GCF_006386435.1 Epinephelus moara
CAAAAGGCACATCTGCCTCATTTTCGCTGTGGTATCATGATACTACTCAGAACCATGATATTTTCATTGGTATCGTACAGTGGGTCCCAATTTTGGTACCATGACAGCACTAATCTGGAGGGGGTTAATCTGCAAAAACTAATGAAAAACTAAAAAAACGATATTCGGTATTCGGTACTCGGTATTCGGCCAAGTGTTTAATAATATTCGGCTTTGGCTTCGGCCACAAATTTTCATTTCGGTGCATCCCTACTAATCTCTCAAAAAAATCTGGTTTCTCACTCTGTCTTTAAAACTCTACAGTCACTCTCCAGAAGGGGAACCAGAAAATGTAAAATGTGGAACATTTAAACCAAACTGCATCTATGATGAGCCAACAAATAAGTCTGTCAGTTGGATCTCATGATCAGCCTCAACCTTTAACTTTCATTTTCCAATGAAAAATAATATTCATGATGACAATAAGTGCCAGAATCATTTCTGAATTGGTAAGAGGAACAATATTGTTTCATTCCTTTCCTTTCAACTGTTTCTCCAAATAAAATATCCATCCAACTACTTTAATCGCTTCAGACACAATCACAACTTCTCAACAAGATGCAGCTCAGTGGAGTTTATTTGTTTTAGATTCAAAAGTGAAATGGGGAGAAATACCTTTTGATATCTGCCTATCCCAGCTTACACTGGGTGAGAGGCAGGGTTCACCCTGGACAGGTCACCAGACTATCACAGGGCTGACACATAGAGACAGACAACCATTCACACTCACATTCACACCTACGGACAATTTAGAGTCACCAGTTAACCTGCATGTCTTTGGACTGTGGGAGGAAGCTGGAGCACCTGGAGGAAACCCACGCTGACACAGGGAGAACATGCAAAGGGCTAATGTTTCTTTGAACACAGGTGTAGTTCCGAGTTGGCAATCTGAATTTGCAATTTGACTCACTGCTCCCTAGTTCTAAACATTGATTTGCGTGTCATGGATATAAAGATATTTTGTTAAACCCTGACTTCATCTTCGCACTGATAAAAAGTATTTATAGACAGTGAAAGAGTTTAATTGTATCTCAATTTGATCTCGTTAAAATAATGATGTGACAGGCTGTGTAGTGACAGACCTGGCTTTGCTCAGCCATGCATTTTTGATCTGCGAATACGAGGATGAATTTAACGCCAGTCCAGCAGCTTCACACTGTAACTCAGAGTTTTAGAGAGGCTGAGTCATCTGTGTCTCTCCCTGTCTATCTGTCTGTGTGTGCGTGTGTGCATGAGACAAGCGTTTGCAGCCAGAGCAGGAGTTCAACTTGAATAACATCCGAGGCGCACGGAGGCCTGAATAAACGGCGTCACGACCAGAACCGGCTCGTAAAAATATTCAATAAATGTCATAGATCCATCAATTCCTATCAAGCGCGTCAGTAAATACCGCGTTTTCAATGGAAGGTTAACTTTATGAAAGAGAGCAAGGGTCACTTCACTTGGATGACAAGCGACTCCGGGCCAGCATAAGCAGGATATGCTCACAGGGGCCCTGGCCGTTTGCTTTGCAGTGTTGGCACAACTGCAAATAGACATGGAGTTAAAGTTATGACTTTCCCAGTGGAGCCATACGGGGGATCCGGCAGTTCTTGTCTGGGATTTGGCCCCCCAGGGTGACGAGGGACCCCTGAACCTGCAGGGAGGCAGATGGCTGAAGCTAGATGCTGCATTTCTCTCTGCATATATCACCTTATGTCCGTCTGCTGTTTGACTCTCGCTGCAGATTAACTGTAGCACTAAACTATCGTCTCCTCAGGAAAGATCACCTTACAAACCTGTGGAGAGGTGTCACTTCTGAAACGCACTTTATCACCACAGTAGGGGAGAGCGGGGTCGGTGGTCACATTCATTAGATCTCGCTCCCTAGAGGGCGCTGTTTAAAAATTTTAGCACTGAAATTTTCAAAATTGGGGTTAGAGGTCACCTGTAGGGTCATTTCAGGAGCAGGACCAGGCCCCCAGGAACGCCGCTCAGCCTTGCAGCTAATTTTTCCCAGTGGCCACTGGCACAAAAAATAAGTAAATAAATAAAATTCCTGAAGCCCAAAAAGCATTTTCCCCATAAACCACCAGTATAAAAGAGACGTCTGTTAAACTATTGACCGGACCTCAAACTGCAGACAAGATCAGCTATGACTCTTTCTATTACGATTTTTTTTTATCCATGGAGGTTTATAATTGTTAAATTTTCCTTGAGCTGAGAAAAGCATTTTAAAATCTGTGACGTCATCACAATGTTAAGTCTACAAGCTGAGTGGGAACTCATGAGGGGAGCCAGCGGGAGAAAGTGTGCTCCACTGTTTGTGGAGGGGAGCAGATCTTTCTCGGGGGGGTGTCATGGTGAAGACCCATGCAGCAGAATCAAATAAGCTCAGGGCTGCTGTTCGACCTCATGAGAGGGCCATGTTGATTGAAGACTGCAGTAAAGCCATTGTTGGTAAACGGCACCTGAACTCCTCGCTGTCCTTCCTTCAGCAGAGTGGTTCGGATTGCTAGATGCTAGTTAGCAGCTAATAACGAGCCAAGCTTAATTAATGCAAATAAGCCAGCGTAACACTAGACATCAATATAAATCTATGTGAAGGACACTTAACATAGTGCTGCAGGCATGATGTTTTTTGTAGGCTGACCAAACAGCCAATGAGATTTTTCCATTGGATTTTGGATTATTGCTGAAAATAAACTCAGACAGACGTTTATGATACTTACATTTTGTTCAGGAAGATAATCTTGACAATCCTCAAACGTAAAAAGCTAACATTAGGCTATAAATAAACGGGTGGCATGAGTTAACATCACCACCACAACAAGGCTGTAAAGCTTTGCTCAACACAATGATGTTCTTGTCTTTTGTCGGACACTTAAAGGTTTCAAAATTTACGAGTGAGGTATTTACTGGTGTTACAGAACAAATGTAAGTCTCCTAAGCTCACCCACAGACCTTATTTAGATATCTATAACCAAAACCTATTTAAAAACCAATGCTTTCGAGACAAGAGAACCAGGAGCATGGATGGATTACTGAACGGGCCTGAGCACAGGCCCAGGGGCCCAAAGTATCAAGGGCCACTGGCCTTCACTTGCAATATATCACTCAAATGAACACATAGTGACCAGAAAGAGAGTCAAAATGACCACGAAGATGCAAAGGAACCGCAGAGACTCCAAACAACAAACAAAAGCATAACAATTATTACTGTTAAAAAGGATGAAGACACAGCTAAATAGTTTTCTTTTTCTTAGCTAGGCTACAACGTGTGTTTGTTAGCTGAGACACTGGCGAATGAAATCCCTGTTTGGGATGCTTGTCAGCTTCTCTGCAAGGTTGGTTGTCATGTTGTTCTTTATATTGCTGTACAAAAACAAAAGCACACTAGGAGGAAGTGGTGTAAGGCAGTTACGATGAGTCCCAGTGCACATTATTAGGACAGGCCCCAGTGTATTGTGACTGACATCAACAGACATATTACCCAGCAATCATCACTGTATATCTGAGAGAATATCAAAGAAATGAATCATTTAATTAAACAGTTTTTATAGTTTATTTATAGATTTTACAGCTTATATAGAAAAAGCATATAATTCTGTTTTAGATTTGACTATCTGAGGACATATATAGCACATGGCACTGTTTTTAATAATGTATCTTTGAACGCAGGTTTATTTCCAAGGTGGTAATCTGAATATCTTGCAAGGGCCCGCTCTCTCCATGGGGCCCCTGTGCAATCTATATACATACATGCCCGAAACAGCAATATGGCATTGTCTTGCACATGATTTAAGAGACCTGACACTGGATGTCAACATCAACATACTCTTTACCCAACTTTTTTTTTTTAGTTTATGTAGAATAAGCATATAATTTTGATAAACTGACAGAGATGGGTTTGACTTTTTGAGGCCATCTATAGCAAATGGCACCATTTTTTTTAAATAAATATGAGTTCTTTAAATAAAAGTGTCTTTCCGAGGCTTCTGCCAGAAAAATTTGAGACGCCAACAGCTTTCCTGCGGTCTGGTAAATTTTCATACACTGCTTTGTGCCTTTTCTGCATCTGCTTATGATGTAAATGTCTCTAATGTTGTCAAAATAAAAGTCCTCTTCCTGTTTTTGTTGGGGGGACAAATGCACATGTTCTAAATATGTTGATGGGGACGTGTCCTCTGTGTCCCCCACCCACCCAAAAAATCCACACCTATGCGTAATGATAGCTTTTGAGGGATTAAAATCAAAGTAAAAAGTGTGACGGCCAACCCTGTTCTCCCCTACTGTATCTCTCTAACACACACACACACACACACACACACACACACACACACACACACCTTCTCCCCGCCGCTCATGCCACTTCCGCCATAAAAGCCCTGGCAGTGCTCCACGTGCCCATTAGCACGCGCTAAATAACTGTTAACAATGTATTACCCAGACTCCCCTGCTACACGCTCGTACCCTGCCCGGCGTCCCTTCAAAGCTCGCAGGTAATTATGTCAAAGGTTTTTAATAAACAGCCTATTGAGAGCTCAGTGGGTTCCGCCCACGGTCACGGCGACAAACTGGAGCTTTAAAGCGACACTTGGTGAAACGGTGACGCGCTCTGATTGGCTGAATGACACCCGGAGCTGTTAGAAAGCACCAGGTACACGCGCACCTGCACGTGAGCCTGTGATTTGGGCCAATTTGCAAACAAATGCTGCTGAAATTATGTGTATTACTGTGGACTCAATAAATATTATTAAGCCTTTTTATCAACTGAAATGTTATCTGCTCAAAGTAAATCCTTATTAATTAATTAATAAATTATTTAGTAACATGCTTATTTTTCAGTGTGGCACAAAATGGCGGTTTAAGGCTCCGCAGTAATAAATTAAAGCAGCAGGCCGAGCCAATTATATCAGCACAGCAGCAGCCTGCCATGGTCACCCTTTGATTTACACTTATTTAACTAAAAATAACCTATTTGAAATTTTCCACACGCGGATAAAAGTCTGCAGGTAAATACTGAGCTTACAGACTTTTTTCCAACCAAGTTCCGGTGCTGACAAATTGAGACACTCAACAGAACTGACAGGGTCTTACACACACACAGTCTGCAAGAAATAAATAGCATGCGTTCAAATACCTAAGAAATTAAATGTGCATTAAAGGCCAAAGATTTTCTTCCAGTTAATGTGCAAACCGTTTCTCACAGAGGATGCACAGAGCCTGGATACAACACAGAGGGTCTGCAACAGAGGGTTCCCATTGTGTTTAGAGCCAGACAGAGACTGTGGGTCGTCGCCTGCACGGACACAATGAAAAAAAATCAGCTTATATATTTCAGGCCGAGATGGTGCTTATTCTACAGTCCCACTGCCACTTCCGGTCATCTTGGCCACAGACAGAGCTATAGAAGTGACTGTTACCTATTTGTTTTATATGCGGAGTCACACCTGTGGTCAAGTTTTTAAAGTTTTATTACGTCAGTGCTTTTGTTTATTGCTTTATCCCCGGTGTGTTACGTTAAAATCATTTTATTATCACTCTGAAATTATTTGGCCTATTATATCATGAGGTATTAAAGGATCACTGGAGTCATATTATGGGACCACAGCACCTGCTAACGTAATAAATAACTAAACGAAAAAATAGTAACATTATTTTATTACAAAAACGCATGTATCATTATCTATAGAGCTACACGAGATATCGCTGCAACGAAACTGTGTTTCTCGGTGGTGACTGGATGAAGCCAGCTGTGTGTCGGCCTAATTATAATGAAACAGTAATGCGATTAATGAGGCCCGGAGTCCTTCTGGTGCACGAGCCATTTATCCAAACTGTTAAAGGCCACGAGAGCTTAATGTAAATGAAATGTGATATAATTATTGTATTATTAAATATCAATAATACATTTTGAAATACGCAGAATTATTATTATTATAATTATTTAATAATTATCTGTTTTTATTTTATTATTTGATTATATATTTATTTATCTGATATTTTTTTTCGGCTTTAAATTATTTATTTATTTTGTCTTTTTAAAGCGCCACAATTAAAGTCAAAGTTTTATTTTTCCACCATGATAAAATAGGAACATGACGACCGTCCCTGATTTATTTATCTTTATTTTATTTACGATGGTCAGTACATTAATTTCCTGCAACGCCAGTTTAAAAACTTTTGTCATATTTCAATATGTTAAAATAAAAACAAGCTATTAAGCTAAAACATTTTTTAATTCACGCCAAGTTTTCGGCTGATTGTGAATCCGAATTCGCTCAAATATAAATCAGAGGAAACATAATTAACGTGGTGCTGTTACTAAATCATCCTCCTGGTTATTGCTGTTTATAAGAAACATTTCTAAAAGTTAACTGTGTTTCAGGAGAAGTCCTTCAGCTCGAGTTGAATCCAAACTGTAACCAACATTAGATTTAATTCTCACGGCGTCATTAAGACACGTCACATTCCTCAGTGTCCTGCGGGGAGCGAAACACGCGAGGCTTTAGATCTGATAACTCGCGCGGATATGGGCACGGAACCTTCCTCTTGACGTCCAATCATTTACACTGAATTTATGCCAATAAACGATGGCGACGGCTTGTTTATTTAAGCAACAAGCCACGAGAGGCCTCGAGCCTGCGGAGAGTTTAGGAGGAAACATCACTGAAGCAGAGAAGGCCTAATGAAACCCTCATGTCACTAATGGCGTTTCATATAATCAGATACAATTATTATGTCAATACTTTAATAAATAACTAAAAAAGAGACGTTGCTAGGCAACAAATTAGCAGATTAATGCACTGGCTGCTTCATTAATATGTGAAATATTGTATATTAAACTGTTGTGCGGTCAGTTTGTGCTCACTGCAATCTAACATCAAGAAATCATTTTCAGAAACCCGCATGCGCACACACGCACGGCCTCACTGCCTTGTTTATTTATAGCCAGGTTCTCCCCATCCCTATGTTAACGCCTGCACGCGCGCCCGCACCAACGCGCTTTCCCCGCGCGACCACACGCTCATTTACGCGCAAGAATCCACCTCGTGTCTCAGCTGGTTTTATATTTAATCACCTTTATTATCCTGAATCTGCATCACGACCTGAAATCTG
The DNA here is from genome assembly GCF_006386435.1 of Epinephelus moara. Lineage (NCBI taxonomy): Eukaryota > Metazoa > Chordata > Actinopteri > Perciformes > Serranidae > Epinephelus > Epinephelus moara. The sequence goes on from NC_065517.1 coordinate 37,251,558, forward strand.
TTCATTTTATTTACTGACGCAAGAATATTTCACTCACATTTCCAAACCAAAATAATAAACAGCATCTTTAAGCCCATAATAATTAATTATCATTAAATTGACATCTTTAACTTGAAGATAAATCTTTAATGTATTTATGTGTATGTGCAGGCTGAGCCAACAGTCGTTACAGGGCCGCAGAGGCCCGGGAGTGCTTGTGATTAACAGCTATAGGTTGTGCTGCAGCTTCATTTCCTCTCAGCCGATGGTTCATTTTTTCAGTACAACATTTGTGATGTCAGAGAAAAACAAGGCTGGGATTTGTCAGGTTTTGCCAAAGTGCATGATGTTTGTTTGTTGTTTGTTTTGTTTATTACATACAGCTTGTTATAATAATTTTATGAAGTGAAGTTTTGGTTGTGTGGGAATGTTTCTGCAGTTGGAAACACGGAGCATGCTCGGTGACAAGGTCTGGAGAGCTGATGAGACTGCTGCTGTTTCTGAAATTATATTTTTTTTGTTCAAGATGTATTAAAAAGAAAAAAATAAACTAAATTTGATCAAATATTTCCATGGGCCATGATTACATATAGGGGACCAGCAGAAGATAATGACACAATGACTCTCACACGCGCACAAATTTGCTGTAGGAGTAGTTTATCTGCAGGTTTGAGGCTACGCGGCCACCGTCCAGAGGTACTAATGGCCAGATATGCAAAGCATGTCGTGCCGGTGTGTGAAAATGCGCGCGATGCCCCCAGAGAGACGCTCCTCGCGCTCCTTCACCCTGCAGACATGATTCATTCACCAGCTCCACTTTTACCCCATAAGGCGGCACGAGCGGCCCCCACAGCGGGCGGGACCACGGGAGAGTTCCGGGGGGCTGTGATCACTCGTGATTGGTTGCTGTGCGCTGTGACTGACAGGTCCCCCGCTCCGGCTCTGCTCTAAGCTCCGGTTGTTGACGCTCTCCAAAAGTCCGCACGGCTCTCACGGATAACGGAGACATTACTACAGCTCGTCCCGGTTCCCTCTGTGTCCTCCGCTGTCCGGCTCCAGAGGCGGACAACCCGCCGCATAAAAAGCACCGGACTGTCACTGTGGATTCCCCCCGTGTTTTCTTTTCACCGACTGTCCGTGTTGTGAACTTTTCTCGCTCCCTGCAAAGCTCGTGACGCCGTCTCCTCCCTCTCGTGCCTCTGGTCCCGAGACCGAGGGAAATGGCAGAGAAGCGGCGGTCCCCGTGCGCGCTGAGCGTAAAGGCGCACGCGTTCTCCGTGGAGGCGCTGATCGGAGCGGAGAAGAGACGCAGGACGGCCGGGGAGGATGCGGTGTCCCCCGGGTATGAGGACGGGACTGATGTGTCTGATCTGACCGGGAGCCCGGGGCCCCGAGCCGACAGAGCGTGCACCAGCGACCGGGGCAGCGAGGCGGAGTGCGCCAGTGACGGATCCCGTAAGTAAATAACAACAACAAAAACATAATAATAATAATAATAATGATAATAAAATTAAAGCAATAAAATAAATTATAAATAACGACAGGCTCTTTATATGGCAGCATCACCATATTAGTCCTACCTATTATTTTGAAATAAATCTAAAATAAAACCCATGTTACATACAATGATCATTTCTCACTGTAGGCTGTAATCGCTGTCACATCTTTCTACTATTATTTAAAAGGCTACGTACATTTTTACTAATATTAATTTTCAAGAAAACGATTTAAACTTGCTCTGATTTTCCTTTTTAATAAAAATCAGCACTGTTTTCTCCATCAGGATCACGCATGCTCTCTTCTCTTCTCTATCGCTGTGGAAAATTAAATAATAAGACGCACAAAAGTAAAACAATGCTATCCTCTGGTCACTGAGCCACACAGTGGAAATGTGATATCATATCGTGGCCCCTGGTCTAGTAAATATGAGTGGTGTGAGTGTGACTAATGTGAGGCGCTTTATGAGTTGTGTTGCAATCATAAACACGCCAATTAGCAGCGTATAAAGGCAGGAAAGTGCCACGGAAAAGGATGCGAAGAGCTCTGCAGCAGAGAAAGAGGCACAAACCCGAGCGGCCCTGACAAATTAGGATTTAAATCTGCTGCACGTTTTAAAAAAGGCACTTGGCTGAGTGGGCTCGTCTTTGTGTTCGTTAGGCCCACGTCTAGTGTCCATAAATTCCCACCACCTGGCGAGGCCTGTGTGGAACAGCGCAAATAACAACAGCGGTGAGACACATAAACACCACTATTAGGGTGTCCTCTAAACATATCCTCCAACCCAAGTGCTCCATCATGAAAACCATTACACTTCCTACTGGGACTGGAAGTGGAGCTCAGTTATGAGTGTACAGTAAAGTTGCCATTTTTCTACTGTATCATAATATACCATATATTCAGTAATGAGCAGGGTGACTTTAGTTTGAAGACATAAAAGTGAAATATTCTGACAAAATCATGAGGCTGCTTTAAAGCGTTTTAATATCCTTGCAGTATAAATAAGTTGCAGTGTGTGGGAACATTTGTGACTTTTTCGTGGGCTGCTGAAAGTTGTTTTTTATCATTGCTACACTCACTGCAATGAGACCATTTAAATGATGTATATGTGCATTAATATACCCAATAATAAGTCAGAGTCATAAGGGCTGTATGTCAATGCAAAATGTGTTCTATCTAACGTTATAGCCGTGTGTGTGCATTTAAAATGTATTCTGTTTTTCTCTGAGTCACAAGACGCGTAATAACATCCTGCACATGTGAATGTTTGGGCCTGTGTTGGTGTTAATATGTGTTAAATGTCGCGTCTCTCCGGTGCAGCAGAGAGCGAGGACGCGCTGCTGGAGAGCCCGCAGCCTGCAGCTGTGTGCACGGCGCCGGTAACCGGCAGCGGAGAGGAGACCCGGGTGGACCTGCAGGGATCAGACCTGTGGAAACGGTTCCACGAGATTGGCACGGAAATGATCATTACCAAGGCTGGACGGTGAGAGCCTGATGCTCGGGGGAAAGAGATTGCTGAAGAAAGAGTTGTGCTACACTGGGGGAAAAGAGCTTATAATAAAAGCATGCAGACAAATATTTAATATATTTGTTTAATTTATTGCAGTTTGCACATGCGCAGGGAAGCGCAGATACACTGGGATTCTTGTGCGTAATTCTCAAAATCAGCTTTGTAAAAGAAGAGGGGGCAATTAAAATATAAAACAGTAAATAATAAAATAAGAGTCATTAAAACACTGACAAATAATCTATTAAAATAAGCCACTGACGCAGATTAATCAGCTGATTTGACAGAGCTGATTATTCTCACAGATCTAACAGGACGACAGTTTAACAGCCTCCTCTGTTCCAGCTTTATTTTTATATCAAACTCGAGTAATAATGAGTGTGTGTTGTAAATCCATGTCGCCTGAAGCTGATCGGAAATCTCCAATGCTGATGATTTATTTGGTTTTCCTGTCAGGCGGATGTTCCCCGCTATGCGCGTGAAAATTACGGGCCTGGACCCACATCAGCAGTATTACATTGCCATGGATATAATCCCCGTGGACAACAAACGGTACAGGTAAGACGCGCATTTACGCACACACACACTCCACAATGCCTGCCAGTGTTAGAAGATGTTATGATGCTTTTATACATTTAAAAATGGCATCTGAGACAAGTCTGAATAAAATATAAATATCAGAGTGAGTGTAAATATAAGAGAGGTACAGAGGAGGCCTATGACCTCACATGCATGTCCTATAGCACCGGAACATTACAGTAATTGTCGTTAGCATGTATTCTTAATTTAGACTCCATACACACTGATCCTGGGACAACCCAAGATTTTTCAATTGTGCAACCCCAGCTCTGTCTCCACAAATGGCGCTTGGCAGCGGGCTGCTGTCACGGCGGTTTTGCCGTCCCTTTTGGAAAAAGGCCTTTTGGATGCCTAACCTCTCCACCCTCACGGGTCAAACCGACAAATGTCGTTATAACGCAGAAGAAAACAGCGTGTTATTGCAACGGCGTCAAAACGCAGCCAAGTCTTTGCATGCTATACACTGCAGCTCTGTCATTTCCAACGTCCAGCAGCCGTTTATATGTGAACACATTTTTAGCGGCGCGGTGGAGTGACGAGTGACACAGAGGACATGTTACTGGGCCAGGCTGACAAGATAGCTCACAGAGCCAGAGAGGCGACCTGCGGAGGAAATGTGGCGCTCACATGCGCGTCTCAGTGCAGAGCTGCAGGCGACAGCGCGCCGCACAGAGTCTGCAGCTCTGCACTCAACCAAACGCTGAACAGCAGGTGATGAACACACCTTGAGCCAGATGAGGAACTAATTAGTCTGGGCTCTAGCTGAAGGCTGCGAGACTTTAAGCCTCAGCTTTAAGCTGTGACACATTTAATTGCATGAACCGAAAATAGGACAAAGCAGCTTCAGGCCTGCTGTAAAATCAAAGACAGTTGATTTGGCTTTGTTCAACTTCTTTATATTAAATGTTGCACACAAGAAAAATAAGTTTATGTTTATTAAAACAATGTGTGATTTATTCTGTGTTTAAATGTGCGATATAAATAAAGTTATAATTTTAGGATATAAGTGGCTCAAATATGAAATCTGCAGGACAATTAAATTACAATTCGGACTGGACTGATAATTGGATGGAGTCATGTTATTCCCGTCACTGATATTCAATCCTCGCTCTCTTCCGACTTTTTAATAAAGGTCTCTACTTGTGATTATTATTGATCACTGGTGACAAAATCTTTTTTGTGGTGTTTTTTTTCGTTGGGTGAAAAAAGAAACAAACTTGGGGACATTGTGTTCATTTACCTCCCTCTGCGTGTGTGTGTGTGTGTGTGTGTGTGTAGGTACGTGTACCACAGCTCCAAGTGGATGGTGGCGGGGAACGCGGACTCGCCTGTGCCGCCCAGAGTGTACATCCACCCGGACTCTCCGGCCTCAGGAGAGACGTGGATGCGTCAGGTGGTCAGCTTCGACAAACTCAAACTGACCAACAACGAACTGGACGATCAGGGACATGTGAGTGACACAACCAAGACTGTCTGTAAAATAATATATGATGCTATTATATGTCTGTGATAGGCATGGGTATATTTTTGTATTTGTACCGTTTTAACTTATGTAAAGTGTCATTATATCACCATAAAATGTATATATTATTATTTACAATTAAAGCCTCTTTAACGTTATGATAAGACTATTTAATATACAGCTCAAACACTTGATCTAACGTTATGAAATCTTGTTATATCTCAGTGTTTTAGTTTAATTGTTGAAGCCGTTGTGTCATGAATATGTTGTATTTTCTAACTGATTTTATATAAATATATATACATATATAATCGTGTCTTTTAGCAGAGAAATTATTGCGTTTCCTGCCCAGTGACTACAGATGAAAACTAGCTTGTAGCTAACTTTGGTGCAGCTAAGTAGCTGTGCACTGTCCCTGTTAAATAATTAAATACAAAATAAATAAATATATTTATATATATTTTTTGTGATAATTACACTACTCTTTTTGTATTATTTGAAACAGTTGTAAACGTAAGAATTTAAAAGTCAAATTTTATGAGACAAAAAAAGCCTGCAACTGAATTTTTCTGCAGTAATAACAAGAAATATGACAAATATTAAAAATGTAGAGAAAAAAAAATTCACAATTTTGACACTGTTGCAGGGCAGTAATTATAAAATATATTGAGGGGGACACATCCCCTCAGATTTTAAAATCTTCTCACAATGTTCCTCAATATGTTGATTAAATAAATTACCAAAACACCCACTGCTATGATATGCATTGCTGTCGAAAATAATCAATAGGAAATGTGATCCTGATCATAAACAAAGTTATTATTACGATTCTAGTATTATGTACTGCAGGTCTTTGGGGGGCAGGGGCAGACCTCCTGGCAGATCTGGTCCCCCTCCCAGTGTTGACTCCATGGCTTCGGCCTTACACTGTTGCCAGCTCCATAACTCCCTGTCTAAGTTTGAGGTCTCTCATATGAAAAACTGTGGATGTTTCTGTGTGTGCAGGTGCATTTATTAACACGTGCTATTTTATAGCTGTGAATAAATAACTTTAAATCAGTGTTGTGTAATTTAAGCCTGACAGATTTTCCCCCTCCCTGCTCAGATCATTCTGCACTCCATGCACAAGTACCAGCCGCGGGTCCATGTGATCCGTAAGGAGTGTGGAGAGGAGTTATCCCCAGTGAGAGCCATCCCTGCTGGGGAGGGCACCCGCACCTTCGCCTTCCCCGAGACTGTGTTCACCACCGTCACAGCGTATCAGAACCAACAGGTAACACAGCTGACCTCCACACCAACACATTTCCTCCTAAATCCAAAGCCGCTGAAACGGCCAACGTGGCCAAGAAACCCAGCAGTGCTGCTCTGAGTGGAGCCGCCAGCAGAGAGCCTGTTACAGTTTGTGTTGTAGTTCCGTACTGTTTATAGTGACTAACTAGTGATGACTGATAAGGGTTTAAAATAAACGTATGCAGGTCTTAATGGAGCAGCTTCAGCTACGAGTTTCAAACAGAACGGATGATAAGAAAAGTTAAATAAAAAACAATTTCTGAATTGTAAAAATTTTGTTTTGCACGCTGGTCAGGGCAGCATTTTAAAGGCAGATTCTTTTGTGAGTGTGTGTGTTTTGCAAAACAGAGATCGAGAGTGTGAGAAAGTTCCCGCAGTTTTGCCTGGAAGTGTTTTACCACTTCTACCAAGGAAATGTTTATTGGATTGATTGTTAAAAAATAACCTTGTTTCTCACTCTAGCTGATTTTTGGAGTAGTTTTCTTTGTTGCTTGAGCGTCTCATAATTTCTGAATTTTCCCACCAAATTTCAAAGCTACTGGTTTTTCTGGATTTTTGCAATGTGAGCTTTGAAGTAGGATGTTAGCCGGGGTTGGTCGGCCCACAGTGCAGGATGGCTGAAGTCAGAACATGGTGGCGATGCCTATAAAAAGTCCCTTTGGATGCGGGTCACAGAGCTGGGCCTTAAACACCACCCACAGCCTGGGCAGCCCTATGGCAGCCCCACAGACATGTGCGCACACACACACATGCACAAAGTCACATATATGTGCAAGGAAATAAGCACGTGCATGTAGTCCTATATATTTTTAATGTGAACAAACAGCACATTTGGCAGAAACCATCACATTAATGTACTTATTTATAGATCTGACTTATTACAGACAACGAAAATTATTTGGGCTGGAAAAAACATCTTCCATTACACAGTGTGTGTTATCTGGATTTTTTGGGGGGAAATAATTAGAGTCTTATTTTACTTTTCAGATTACAAGGCTGAAAATTGACAGAAACCCGTTTGCCAAAGGCTTCAGAGACTCTGGCAGAAACCGGTGAGTTGAATTCAACCACAGAGATTTTCACATTATCTAGTGCATTAGGGGTAATGTGGGATGCATGACTGCATTATATTCTGGCTTGGTTGTGGTTTTTGTCACGGCTATTTCAGTCTGATTTTATGGGGAGCAAAGCTTTGTATTTATTTATTTTTTTCAAATGGAAAACGTGCAACAGCCTCCCCATTAAATCTGTCCTAAATGGCAGCACAGAAATTGACTCAACTGAACAGACGTGGCACATATTATTATGATTTCACCGTGTTAAACAGTGATGCATTTTCATTTAAATGTGCTAACTTTAAAGGCACATTAATCCCCACAACTGCACAGTTACAGGCACAAGCTCCGAGAGGGAAAAATCTAACCTCGGCTGCAAACCTAAATGGAGCGTCAGATTCCAGTCGGCCTCGAGAACATAAACATCAACAGCAAAATAATAAAAGTCAAGAGTGTCCTGAAGAAAATCTGTATAAACACATTTCTAAACATATATAAACACAGCATTAAAACAACACGGCAGTAAAACTCCAGCAGTCTCCAAACAGCCACTCCCCTGAGGCCTCACAGAAATCATTAGAGAGGAGGGGAGAGGAAGGGGGAGAGCAGGAGAAAGAGGAGGAGAGGGAACGTGCGAGACAGAAAATCTGAGAGGGAGGAAGGTAGAGAACAGCAAACTGGATAACCCTGACAGCTGACCCTATAAAAGTTAAACTCAGGAAGGCCGAAAAGAAAAAGCTCCCCTTAAATATTACAGGAAGAGTTAAGCAGTTTGCTAAATAAACTTCTGCTCTGATAGGCTGCTTTGGAGCACACACAACCGCTCCGGGCAGCTTGTCTAAATTATCACCGTGGCTACAACCCCGCGGGGGGGAGGACTTTTATCCTCACGCTAACGAGGGGTAACAGAGCACTCGCATTACCCCGCCACAGCAACCCTCTGCCCCACCTAGAGGAGGAGGGAGACGCAGATTGGGGGGAAGGGGAGTCCCACCTCATAAATCCTTGCTGCGGCTTCCTGCTCCTTCGTCCTGATTCGCCCGTAAAAGCCGTGTGAAAGCAATTACCTCCGAGCACCCGGCTGGCAGCAGCCAATCGCAACGTGGCGTTTATGCCCCTCATTACCTGTGGTCTCCATGGAGACAGCGAGAGAGGGCCCCACGGGCGACTAAGATGGCCGCCAGGTGGTTGGCGTAATGTGAGGCATGCTGGGAGAGGGCGGCTGCAGCTGCATCGGTGACTAAACAAAGTGCGAGACGAGTGGTTCCTGCTCTGAGTGGTTTTCTGATGATTTGTAAGTAACACTCATGTGTGTGTGTTAACGTGTGTATTCGTGTGTGTTTTACAGGATGGGTCTGGAGGCCTTGGTTGAGTCTTATGCGTTCTGGCGTCCATCTCTGCGAACGCTCACATTTGAGGACATCCCTGGCATCACCAAGCAAGGTAGAGTCAACTGACAGGAGCTCTCTGGAGACGGAGAATAAGTCACGACATCCAGCTTACGAGGCAGTCTTTGTACGAGAAAGTTGTTGGCATTGTATGTTTGTGTTATCCATGGAAACGTTTCATAGGCATCATATCAGTGTGTCTGAAGTGATGTTATATATGAGCCGACTTTGTCATCCGGTGGTGTAGGAGGGTGGTGGACGGCGTGTGACAAAGGCGAGACACCTGCCAAGCTGCAGACCAAGACCAACAAAAAACAAAACTAGTTGTGTTTCCAACAGGCAAACATGGGTGTTTTTCAGCAACCCGTTGCTGTTTTTAGAACTGGTTATAGTAACAAAAAGCAGTTGTTTTTTACAGAGAAATTGTGCCACCAAAACCAGTATTTTAAGCCAAAACATGATCGTTTCCTAACCATAAGCAAGTTGTTTTAGTGCCTGATCATAATCACAGTGTTCAAATGTAAAGAGACCTACAGACGTACAATTGTAACGTATCTGTGGTTTGCAAAAACGTACGATGCCAACATTTTTTCTGGTGATTGGGTTGAAGCCCATTCCACCCAACTTTTGACAAACACACTGATGTTATTTGGCCGGCCACAACAGGTCCTTGTCTGGTTAATGTAATAAGGTCATTTTCAGGGACGACTGATAACAACATTTCAACTCAGTGCTCAGTTGTTCAGAAGTAATCTGATCGAATTTTGGTTTTCAGATTGGATCAGATCTTGAAAATGGGTCATTTGATCATATAATCCAGTTTTGATTTTTTTCAGGATCAAACCTTCAACGTGTGTTGTCAAAAACATTTTCATAGGGTTGGGATACCTCTGATGCAAAAAAATCTGGATTTTCCTGATCGCCACAGAAGGCTGGATTCAGTCAAACATAAACAAATGAAGTACAAAATATAAACAGATGTATGACAGCTACAGTGATAAGGAAGATAAAGTAGACACTATACGCTACCTATCAGGCTTTTCAGTACAGTAAAGACAAAAAAAAAAGGATTTTGCTGTCATACAATAATCCCCCAAAAATAGCTGTTAATATCAAACAAAAACTACTTAATTTTAACTTTCATTTATCGTTTTATATTAATAAGAATGACTCAGTCAAAAGTAGTTTCTAACAATTGCATTCCCAATGCTGCTTCCTGTCTTTTCAAAACACCTAAAGTGACCTGATGCTGGCTGTTCTACCGGTTGTTCTTTACTCAGTCAGCAGCCTAAATTATGGTACAGTCACATTTAGGGCACCTGTTACCCAGATTTGACTATCTCAAAACGTTAGCAGGCCTATCTGGATCAGGGTGATCCAATCTAATGTTGCTCTGAAAAAAAAAAACATCACAAAAGTAGTTGATCCAGGAAAGCAAAACATGAGGTTTTAAAATCCAGATTGTTCTCATTCAAATTAAATATTTAGCACAACTGCACCCAGGGTATGTGTAAATACAGAGGACTGATCCAATACCTGCGCATTTGAAAAATGTTAAACCAGTAGACCTATACCTCACTGTGTAGATCTCACTGGAGGTCAGGCAGCATTACATGAATACTCCACCCTTCCAAATGAGACTTGTTCTGTGTAACGTTTAATTTGTGAAAAAAACTTTGTTTTTCTCGCATGCCAAAGAATCCAAAAACTGAGAAAAGTCACATGCGGCCGCATTTAACAACTGCAAAACTATATCAAAACATCCACTCACAAACTCTCACACAATTCGTGCAGTGACTCCATCGACTCAAACAGTAGTTTTACCTCACTGAGCCTGAGAGCTGCTGGTCTACCTCTGCCTCCATGTGTTTGTTTGTTTGTTTGTGTTGCTGTGTGACTTTGGTGTTTTAAAAAGCTAGTTTGGATTCATAAAATTCACACAATAACACAAACAAATTATTTGAGCTTCAGACCAGCAGCTCCTGCTCCTTCAGCGTGGTAAAATTACAGCTTTTGTCAATGATGTTTGGCTTTGAAAAGAGCACAGGTAACTTCCACTTTTAGTTAAGTTCCCCATCAGAGGCTGTCTCAACATATGACTGTATAACTGAGACTTGGATGATACTGCACGAGTTGTCTAGTTTTTGAATAAAACAACTCATTTGTTTAGATTTAGGTTTCACTTTTCTGTTTTTCTGTTTCTTTAGGAATCCCAGGAGCTCACGGTGGGATCGGACCAACATCTCATCTGCTCTCCACGTCCCCGTGCTCCTCACCTTTCCAGGTCTGCCCTCTGAGCCCGCCTGACTACACCTGCAGCCGACCCACACACCCGCTCCATCGTTACAGCAACCCCCCGGAGCCGTTCCCCCCTCCCAGAGGTCCATCGGCGTATGAAGGTGAAGGATTCTGTTCCCTGCCCCTCCCTGCCTCTCAACTTGGCTATCTATCCAACCCCACCCCGCAGGGCTACGCTGGGCTTCGCCTCCACACACCGCCCTACAGCCTGTACGGTTACACATTCCCTCCGTCACCACGCCTCGCAGCCAGCCCTGATAAAATGGCCGCCGCTGCCACTGCCAATCATCAGAGTGCCTTCCTTGGCTCATCTCCCAGTGGGACTCTAACGGACAGTCTGGGCGTACTCAGCGGAGGACAGCAGGGCTTCTTGTTTGACTCCCGGACTTTAGGACTGGCAGGTAGCCAGTCGGGAGGTGGGGCCTCACAGGTCACTGCCCACATGGGCTGAATTTGACTCCGGACATTTCACGAAAAACAAAATGACACCCTGGAATGGGTGTAAGTTGCTTTTCAGAACGAATTAATCATCCATGTGCTGAACAAGCATCAGGACAAACAGAGAGGAGGGACAGATGATGCCATCGTCTCTGTGAGCATAAAGAGCTCGTCAAAGCTCCTTTTAACTGAAGGGAATATTTTTACCAAGTTCGTATCGTTCAGTTATGTTCTCTAGGACATGCATGTGCAGCTGCGGTGGTCACTAAAGGGAGAAACTTCCTGCCGCTTTGGATACAGAGTCCAAACGATGTAACCCAGTGACTGAACTGGAACTGAAAATGGATTGGGCAGAAACTGGGCTGGCCCAGGCACTCAAAGCAAGCACTTCAATCCCTGGCAGGAAGCCCTGAAGCAGTAACTATTAGACTCACACAGCATTTTACATTGCCTCCGTGAGCTTGCCTACTCTGGATGGAGTTACTGAACACTACTTTTAAACTTGTTTTTATGGGATACATTGACTAAACTCCTTTTGTCGATTAGACTCTGTGTCATGCCTGGTGGTGTTCTCCATCAAGTCTTTGGAATAACAAACAGCTAAAGTCCATCCAGTAACATGCACTACAGGCAGGGCCTTTCACCACTCAGACTTTAAAAACAACTTTTACACACAACACCAGGAGCCTGTCACATATTAACATGATGACATCACGGCCATGAGAGACCGTGGGAGATATCCCAGTGACAGTTATGGACTGACGAGGTTAAAGCTGTGGGAGGATGATGGATGACGGACTGATCTACATATTCTGAGTCTGGTTTGACAGACGTTTACTTGATGCAGCTGTTTGGACGTCGGGCTGAAGTACATCTTCCCTTGTGTGACACAGACATAACTGCACATGACGACTCTGTACATAGCGGGAGGGAGGGAAGGCGGGCGGGAAGAGAGATGTGTATATAAAGGGCTGTGTGACCCTTCGCACTTAAAAACCCCCAATGCACCTGCTTCTGCTCTTTAGACCGGGTCAGGTACGCAACAGCCAACCCTGAACTTGACCGAAAAGCTTTTCTTTGCAAACACGCGCTATATCAGCAGCACGCCCTTTGGCCGAGGACATTAACAAGTTCTGTGACCTTTTTGAGCCAAATAAAATATATCTATTCATGTCACAATGTTAATATGTAATCAGTATCTTACTAATTTAACTGATTTGGTGTTGTTTATTAAGGCAGTTGTGAACATACGTGTGTGTGTGAGTGTTGTTTTTTTTGTTTTTTTTAAAAGGAAAGCAATTACAGTGCTTACAATATAATATTTCCTTGTGCAAACAAAGACGGAGGACTGTGTGTGTTGTCCCTCATGTATGTGCATGTGTGTGTGTGTGTGTGTGTGTGTGTGTGTGAGATAGAGCAGTCGGTTGTTCCACAGGCTCTGGATTCCAGAGAAATGAAAAATACCACAAGAAAAAAAAAAAAGAAAAAATACCACAGGAGACAGGGAGAAATAACAACTCTTAGCACACACACACACACACGCACACACACACACACAAATAACACATCGTCCTCATTGTGTAATGGCCGTGCAAACTAATACCTACAACTCTGCCGAACCGACGAGTCACACGAGGCAGGGTGTGCGCTGAATGTGGATGTGGGTGTGATGGTGCGGACATGTGTGAGTGTGCACATTTGTGTGTGTGGCAACAGGTGGTTGGGTTGAGTGTGTGTGTGACCTCACAGTCTCAAAGTTCATGTAGATCCCTGAGAATTGACCCCCCTCCCCACCCCCCACCCCACCCTCCTCCTCCTCCGAAGTCATACAACTCTGCTGAAAGCTTCGCCAAGATTTTTCAGAAAGCTGTTTGCTTTGTCGTTTTAACCCATTTTACCACCTGAACAAGCACATCGACTAACGGCTCCGAGAACCCGAGACAAAACACAGAGACTTTTCTCCTGTACCTCGAACCCAAAATAAATTTTGAAAAGAAAACAAGTCAAGTGCCACACTTCATCTTTTGGACTGGCTACTTAAGAGCCTAACGTTGGCAGTGAGGACTCAGAGAGAATCATTTAAAACACAAGACAACAAAAACTTCAGCAGCTCCCCAAATTATACAGTGTTTTATATTTATATCATCTCTGTGGAATAGTGTCGGGTACCATTTACAATTTGAGTGATACTGGTCCCTGGAATTTGGTACCAGTACCCAACAGTACAATTTAGGTATTTTACCTTCTCTAAAATAAACAAGCTGCAGGGGTGACGTAGTTGACAAAAATGTAATTCTGCTTTTTGGCTCTTTGCTAATCACACAAAGAGCTAATCTTCTGTCTCTGCCTGTCTGCTCGTGTGTGTGTGTATGTGTCTAGCAGTGATACTGCGCTGATACTAAAATAATGTGGGAAAGAAAGAAGACCAGACAATGAATTTTTCGCAGCAGACTGGTGCTGTAGTGATAATTTTGGCTGCTGGAAAGTTGCTGATTGATTTAACGTTAATCAGTACTCGGTAGTACCGACATAATTCAATCACTGCCCTTAAATGTACCAAGTTAGGTACCCAACCCTACTGTGCAACCAAGAGATTACAAAAAACTACAGCTAGAGTTGCAAATAGATCTCGGAATTAACTCCTGAAAACACTCCTTTCCTGAACAGGAACCAGTCCACGCTCCATATTTGGTCCGGATGGGGACTCAAACAGGCGACCCTCCAGTTCCCAACCCAAGTCCCTATGGACTGAGCTACCAGCCATGTTTCCATCAGCCTGTTTAGATGCGCATCTAGAAGTATCGCATTGGAAAATTATGATGGAAACGCCAAAATTCGAAGTAAAATCCCCTGATTCGCACAAACTAAAATATGCTCGCTTTAGCCGGGTTTTGGTTGATGCGAAAAAATGTTGATTCGCAAAACGGGGGATGGAAACAGTTATGTTCGAATTAAGTCTGACGTAGCGCACCTCTCTCCATGGTGATATCCACACTCCGGGTCGGGAAGGCAGTAATGCATTTACAAGCTGGTTGCCAACCGCCAGAAAACGTAGAAGAAGAAGAATGCGAGACTTGTTTTGTTTTCGGTTCTGCGGAAAAGTCGCGCGAGTTCATAGTTTTCACCAAAGTCCGTACATTTAATGGAAACACACAGGATTCGTATTTCTTTTAATGCGCATTTCCCAATGATTCAAATCACTTTTGGATGGAAACATAGCTAATGTTTCTTTTCAAAATACACTTCCGTTTTCACAGGAAATTTAACGTTTACATTCAGTGTCTTTCCAAATAAACGCACTACATTGGTACAACCCCAAAAATTTATGCTTTTTACCTTCAACAACAAAAGCACATGGTTGGGTTTAGGAAAAACACAACAGGGTTTGGCGTTAGAATCTTACAGGAAGCGAACACCAGCCTCTTGGGTGAAAGTCAGTGGTTGTTGGACCCATCCACCACCCCTCTCTCCCTCCCACCCTTCTCAGACTTTTGCCCCTGAATTTAGGTTGTTGTCCGGCTACGTTTCCCCCTGATGCAAAGGCCAGCTTTTCATTGGTGTCTGATGCCGGAAGTCCCCAACGAAGCGCTGGTATTCAACGACTTCGGAATGAGACCAGGTTGTCTGGTCAAGGAAGTCCCATAATGTCAATACAAAAAAAAAAAGAAAAAAGAAAGAAATCTTGGAGCCAACAGCTGGGTTACAGTAGACTAGATTCTGCTAGCCAACTCTCGTGATTCAATCATCACAGCAGTTTGTTGCTGTAGTGATAGTTCTGGTTTGCTATGAAGCCAACAGAGCAGCTGCGGAGCTCAGTGGCCGGCTTCAGGACGCTTCCGCCTCTTGTCTGAAGTTAAATCTGGCAGCTTCGTGGCGCTCCTTTGCCGGCCTCAGGTACCAAAATTTGCCAATGATGGATTTAATGTGAATCAGTACTCCATAGTGCAGAGGTAATTCGGTTGGTACCCTTATAAGTACCAAGTTCAGTACCCAACCCTACTGTGCAACAGAAAGATTGCAAGAAACTACAGCTGGAATCGCGAATAGATCTGAGATTGAACTCTCAAAGCCATTTTGAACTCACACTGTACACAATTTAAATGCAATTAGTTTCTTAATTTTATTTTTTAAGGTATGGCAGTGGTCATACACAACTGATGCCTGTGTATACGACCACTGTAAGGGGCTGTACACATGCCACATTTTTTGCGCTCTCTAATCTGAAATTTAAATTGTCCGATAGGTCACAACTGTACAGCATACTACTAACACTGCAGAGCTGCACTTGTTGCTAAACTTTGATCTGTTAATTTAGCTTTGCAGGAACCTGATTTTTCACCTTTCCCAAGTATTTATCCCAAAAGTTGCTGACTCTCTGCTGCTGTCACCCGTTTCCTCGCCCTCAGTTGTCTCCTGTCACTCTGAAGGTGAGAGGTGCTGACGAGAGGAGCACATGTGAGGGGGGGAGGGGAGAGGATGGAAGGGGGGGGGGGGCTTATTTTAGAACCCAGGAATGATTGGCTTGTTGTTTCTGAGTGACAGGGGACGGGCCCCCTGCCTGGTGCATCCGTACCACACACACACTGGAACAGAAACACAGACAGAAATATGCACATTTACACACAGTGCTAGTTTAGTCTCCTTCAGTTCCTTTGGATATGTGGCTTTGTAGGACTTCTGATTTAGGGAGGATAGATCAAATTTAAATCTACATCAGGCACACACACTCATATATTCACACACACACACTCCTGCATGGTGTCAGCGGTCCGGTGATTCTCGGCTAAAGGTGGGGACATTAACACTTGTGTATGACCAGGTGCCGACGTGACAGATTTGACACGCTATCCGCCTAGAGAAGGAAGACAAGAAGGGAGGACAGAGGACAGAGGAGGGAGAGGGAGGCAGCATAGGGCAGGGGCACTATGTGTGTTTATATGTGTTCAAGATTTGTATAAAGTTATCAGTTATCTAATCTGCTGTTGGCGATGTCTTTGGGGCAGAGCAAGCACACACTAGTTCTCCTTCATTTAATTGTTGTGATTTTCTCTACATTCAAATACAAGTAACCTCATATACATGTAAAACACTTTCTCACTCTGACCTCGTCACATATCAACGTTTTTCATGGACTTTCAATGTCCAGATAAGACGTGCAAGGTACCCTGGGTGTGTTGGTTGTTGATGATCTGGGATGCCGTGTCAACTTCAGCCTCTTAAGGTGCGGACACACCAAACCGACAAAGAACTAGCAGTGACGAAAGCCAACTCTTGCGTCGTCTACATCGCCTCAAGTCGTCCTGTGTCGGTTGCATTAGAACACACTACACGGACTACATCCGACGGCCAAGTAGCACGTACGTTCTGCATCTGCGTGAGAGAGAGCGAGTGAGAGAGTGGTACATCCTGTCAGCCAAGGGGTTTCCTGTCTGTGCAGCCGAGCACCGCAGCACCTCCACGGACTGTTGCATCCAGACGGTCCCCGTGTTTCCTCCGCAGGCTCCACTTCACCCAGCTGCCCGATAAACCCGCTGCTTCTTCCCACTTTAACCTGAATAACAAACCAGGGCTCGGTGCTCCGGTTGGATNATTCAGGTTAAAGTGGGAAGAGGCAGCGGATCTGTCAGGCAGCTGAGTGAAGTGGAGCCTGAGGAGGAAGCACTGGTTAGCCCTGGTTTCACTACAGGCAGATTCACTCGCTACAGGGGCAAGGGGATAAAACCTGAACAGCCAATCAGAGTGATCTCTTTCACCGACAAGTTCCGCCACCGATTCAACATGCTCAATCAGCTGAAAAGCCGCCGCCGCTGCCAACAAAGTGCCAACGGTGTGGGACACACTGCAAAAACTAGGCCGACTGACGCTCACCGACGGCCCGACTTTGGTTGACATGCATTGTCTTCTTTCAGAATACACTTCCGTTTTCACAGGAAATTTACAGTTTACATACAGTCTCTTTCAAAATAAAAGCAGCAACAAAAGCACATGGTTAGATTTGGGAAAAAGAACATGCACCACCCCTCCCAGCCACTCTACTTGGACTTTCACTGCTTTAACATTTGTCCTTGTTCTGCAGTGTTTCCCCCTGACGTTGCCGAGCACTTTTAAACTACAACGGTGACTGGCCGCGCATCATGCTGACGTTAAAGGACAGCGTTTTTGTCAGTGTCTGACACCGCAAGTCATGCGCCGGATTTCGACGACCAGATTTACATGTACACAGGGAGACCTTAGAATCTATGGGAAGATTGCAGCTTTTTTTTTTCCTGCTTTTTGCTGCCGTTGTGGCGAGCCCAAAGAAATTAGTTACTGAACTAAACTGGAAATTAGAGTAATCAACATTTTAATTGAATCAACTTAATATGTCTGAATCAGGACATCAGTATTTAAAGTAGGTAGCTTGTGGTTTGTTTTGGTTTGGTTTGGTCATTATTTTAGTGCTGATATATTCAATTGATATCTTGTATGTTAATTTATCGTTTAGTATATTATGTCATCTTCAGGTTGTAAACAATAATTTAAAAAAACTGTATGTTTCTGCCCTCTCAGACAGCAAAGGATGAATAAACACCTTTGAATTTGATTTATTTTATGCTTTAGTTACTTACAAATGTTGAAACACAGTACACCTAATAAGATGTAACAAGGGATTCAGAAAGATTCAGATGAGGGCTTTGCAATATGGCCTATAAATAATATCTTGATATTCTAAGGCAATGCTGCATATAGAAGACATATCTTAATATTTTCAGATTTTCTCTAAAATTACGTAATTGTCTAGTTTAACCCCTTAAATGCAAATGATCTCACCAGTGTGATCATTGTAATACTTGAATTTCGAGGGAACACGTTTGCTCATACATGACATTTTACAGGGCTATAATTTGTGGTACTGCTACATTTAGTTCATATTTTTCAGAGGATAGTTGTGAGTAAATGGTGCCTTACCTGTACTGGCTGGTAGAGAAGAAGTGGATTTGGCTTGTCACCTTAAAACTTTTTTTTTTTCATCTGGTATTTTAATGTGTCATCGCAACAAGTTTCACAGTAATACAATCACTATGTTTAACGTATCAGCTTTACTCGTTGTATCTATTAATATCTAAAGCAGACAACTTTGATTTACTGTTATCATTAGCTGTACATAAATACACACTTTGCGGTGCTGCCAAAGCATCTCATCATGACACTGAATACCCCCAAAGCTTCGCGGCATCAAACCAAAGCTGAGAGACATCAGTTTTCATTTTAGAGTGTGTTTGCATGTGTGGGTATGAATTCACGCCAGCTCAGACATACCAATATGGTCATACACTATAAACGGGAAGCTTAAATGAGAGAGTGAAAAAAAGAAAGTTCTGGATCTACTGACTCTGTTGATTTACAGATTATAACTGTATGTTGTCATGACAACACTAGATATGATGGTTTACAAAATACGTATTTACAAAGCTATCTGTGCCTACACACACGCACACGCACACGCACACACACACACACACACACACACATGCACGCACACTCACACACTGCTTGCATTGCTAAAATATGAAGTCTTCCATTTTCCACTTGTCACTTGGTGCTGAATATTACAAGCACCTACAAGAACTCCTGACCTTTCCTGTCAAAGTGTTTACACAGTTCGGCACATGAGCTCAACAAATCAACACCAACTCGAGCGCTCTTTAAAGGAGCAGTTCACCCCAAAATAAAAATATTTTTCCTCTTACCTGTAGAGCCGTTTATCAGTCTAGATTGTTTTGGTGTGAGTTGCAGAGTGTTGGAGATATCAGCCGTAGAGATGTCTGCCTTCTCTCCAGTATAATAGAACTAGATGGCACACTGCTTGCGGTGGTCAAAGTGCAAAAAATTCATTTGAAAAACTTAACAATTACGTTTCTTTACAGAAATCATGATGCAGTTACTCAAAGTAATCCACAGACCTTGTTGTGAGCAGTTTCAAGTAGGAACTATTTTCTTTCAACTGAACTACACCTGCCAACCGTATCACTGCGCAGAAGGAAGCGTGCATCTATTCATGGACAAGAGACTCATGCTCATGACAGCACATGATATAAACATCAATGAAGTCCTCCTCGGCCGTGCAGTAACCTTAGCTAGCTCAGTGGTGCTAGCTGGCTATAGATGTACTCTTTCTGCGCCGTGACACAGTTGGCGGATATAGTGTAAAAACAAAATAGTTCTACATGAAACTGCTCACAACAAGGTCTGTGGATTATCTTGAGTAACCACGTCATGATTTCTGGAAAGAGACGTTGATGTTGAGTTTTCAAATATTTTTTGGCGCTTTGACCACCACAAGCTGAGTGCCATCTAGCTCTATTATACTGGAGAGAAGGCAGACATCTCTACGGCTGATATCTCCAACACTCAGCAACTCACACCAAAACAATCTAGACTGATATATAGCACCCCTATTACCACAAAACAGCCCTGTGGTAAATGTGTGGTTAGGTTTTAGGCACAAAAACTTCTTGGTCATGGTTGGGGAAAAGATCATGTTTTGGCTTAAAACACCACATCTGGGGGGCACAAACCCGGCAAGAAAAGCAGCAATGTTTCAGTGAAAACCAATTGTTTTTCGTGGCACTATCCCCACTGATGGGAAGTAACAAAACATCCAGGGTTGGAGCCTAAAAAGCCGCTAGCAACACACTGATGGGTCACTGCAAAGACCCATGTTTGGAGTCTACAAAGCTGATGGAAACACACTGACAAGCTGCTACAAAACACATATGTTTGGAGTCTACAAAGCTGATGGAAACACACTGACAGGTTGCTACAAAACACCTATGTTTGGAGTCTACAAAGCTGATGGAAACACACTGACAAGTTGCTACAAAACACCTTTGTCTGGAGTCTACAAAGCTGATGAAAACACACTGACAAGTTGCTACAAAAAACCTATGTTTGGAGCCTATAAAGCTGATGGAAACACATTGAAGGGATGCTACAAAACACTCACATTTGGAGCCTAAAAAGCCGATGGAAACACACTGACAGGTTGCTACAAAACACCTATGTTTGGAGTCTACAAAGCTGATGGAAACACACTGACAGGTTGCTACAAAACACCTATGTTTAGAGCCTATAAAGCTGATGGAAACACACTGAAGGGATGCTACAAAACATTCACATTTGGAGCCTTAAAAGCCTATGGAAACACACTGACAGGTCACTACAAAACACCCATATTTGGAGCCAATAAAGCCGACAGAAACACTGCAATAACTTGCTAAACAACAACCAGTTTTGTCATTTGTTGGTCTCAAAGAGCAGGCTGCAGCTTGGCAGGCATCTCACCTAAGTGACTCACCATCCACCGTCCCCTCCACCTCATGATGACAAAAGTCAGTTCATACATTATGCCACTTCAGAAACAGTTACATGATTCGTGTAAAATGTGCAGATGTAACATATTCATGATTTGCAGAATTGTACAATGCCAAGATTTTTTTCTAATGACTGGGCTGTAAATAGCACCACAGGTAAGAGGAAAACTGCCCCTTTAAAATGATCATACTGTATACTGGAGACTTTCTGAGCCAAAGGAGATACAATATTCATCAGAGACATATTTTAATAAATTGGATTAAATTATTGTGGCTTACATTAAAAGTGAGCAATAAGCAATGAAAGCGTAAGAAAACATGCTGCTGATGAGAAAACTGTTCACTGGCATTGCCTTAAAATGTTCCCCATGTACAGAATGATGGTCTCTGGCATCCTCAAACACTGAGTCTTAGTGAAAGTGGAATAAACCTATTTACCATATCTTTCCTCTACACCCGCTGCCTCTCTTCCCTCGGGGAATTGGCTACCCCGAGCACTCAACACAGAAGTTAGCATTTGCATAGAGGCCAGTTATGTGGTTTTAGCGTCCTGTGTGATTGAAGTGAGCATTAGCATACGGGCCGACGAGGTGACCACGTGGTCGAGCGTGCTCAGAGGGGAGTTGTGGCCTGCTGTACGTGACCGAGCATATGAAGCGGGGAGTCCACAGGTGAGGTCATGTTGGGCAGTGACAAGAAAGTTCCCTGAAGCACAAAATAAGGTTTGGCACAGACACTAGCAACCGTCAGAGGCAAAAAAAAAGAGGTCTGTTTGTATCTGATGAGCAGCGTATTAGAATTACAAATGGCGGTTTAGACAAACTTTATCTTGAAAGAAAGGAAAAACCTCAAGTTTCTTCGAGACAACAGAACTCTGAAAGGTTTCTCAAACAGGAATTTTGTAATGACCTTTAAATACGTGTCAACACTGTGAGTCAGCTGGATTTCAGTGAACGACGTCCTCGGAGAATTCAGGATTAATTTGCAGTGTTTCTCACTTTAAGGAGCCAGAGATTTATGGAGGACAGAGGACAGGACTGAATATTGGAGCAAAGAAGCTCTTCTTCCCCCGCTGCTCTTCCAGGAAGTGCACCTGTGCTCTGGGGGGGGGGCTCAGCTGGTGACAGGAGGAGGGTGGGTGTGCTGATGATGTTGCAGGCTCAGCTCAGCTACTCCTGCGTGACCTGTTAATGGCCTAGCGGGTATTTGATGACAGTTGCAAGAATTTGAGGCTCAGGGTGTCCTTTACAGCCGCTAAATCTTTGTCATCATATCTCCCCCCGCTCAGCTGATTTATGGCCAGCTCCGTGGGGCATGTTTCTCAGTACCCCCCTATTAGACATCCCATGAACTCTGATCTATGAGGGGGGTGTTGAGAAATAATTATGACACAATATTTTCCTGTAATCTTTCCATGTCAACAAAAAGGACTTGAGCACCTCCAGATAGTCTCTCTCTCCAGTTCTGTGGGGAAATACAGACACACACTCGTGAATACACGTCGAATACACATGTACACAGTGTACAACACTGCATGCCTCTGTGAGACACTGAGAAGGTCCAATAGACTGAGTGTCGAGCCAAAATGAAAGCACAGGCTCTGCAATGTCTTGTAAATGTCTATCAGTTCTTTAAGCATGTGATCTGTGGCTGCGTCCCTCAGGAGCCCTCTGGCCAACTCATAACCAAATGCAGGACAGTTATTCACAGCTGCCTTAGGAGGACAGTTTTAAGGGCTGAGGACTTTTGGGGGACTTAAATAAACACTTGACCTAAGAACCTGCTAAACTGTGGCACCAAAGAGAAGATGGTTAACACCCAAACTAAAATGCATAAACAGTATGTGGACACCGAACAGTTCTATAACGTTTAAAGTATGAAGTTGAGCCCCGACTAACAATTCTCCTAGTCGACCAATAGTTGTCATTTAGGGCCATTAGTTGACTAGTCTCCCGCATGTTTATGATATTAACGTAATGATTAAATGATATATTTTGGTGGTTTGAGTTGACAGCTACATTACAGAGAAATACAAAACCGTACTAATGAACCTTCATTAATATAGGCCTATATTTTATCTACAAGTGCACGTCACACACTGAGCGAGCCGCCTGTTAATGACGCTGTGGGCTAATGGGCATGTAGCTACTTCCATGTTTCAGATGATACGTCATGTTTGTAGTCGACCAATGAAGATGAGTTTACATATCACCTTGGGTTCGTCCTTCACCTTCTCAAAATGATCCCACACTTTGGATTTCCTGCCCGACATGTTATTAACTAGCCTGTGGAATAACCGCAGGTACCAGCCCTGGAAATTAACCTGACGAGGACACTTCCTTTGTCTGTCCTTTCAAATTAAATTCACACATGGTCCAGTCATATAGGTTTGGATTTATTTTGACAACTCATAGAGTTTCACGTTTGCTTGCTGTTCTTTTTTTTTGTGCAGCTGAGCAACCAATAAAATCTTGCCAACTTCGCTTGGTCAGCTATTAAGGGGCAGCCCTGATGAATATGTCAAGATTATGTAATTAAAAGACAAATGAATGAATGAATGAGACCCTGAATAATGAAATAGCTCCATTCGGATCACTCCAACGCATCGCTAGAAATGCGTCACCAACAAAACCAATGTTTTCCTACAAGTGTCCGAAAGTGTTTTTCATGTTGCAGATGAGCTCACTATATAACCCTCTACAAAGAACTCCCTATATAGTGAGTAGGGAGCAGTGAATGAGTGAATGATTTCGGACACAGCCGAAGACTAACGGCCCATTTATGCTCAACGTTAAATACGGATCCGGATACGGACGGAGCCTTCTGTCCGTGCTCCGCGTTCATTTCATCCGTTTTTCTGCACGTTTCCATAAAGCTTACGGATACGGGCCAAACGGAGCAGTACCACCGGAAACCGCGGGGGCAGTGTTGCTGTCACTACCCGATACATAGCTCTAGTGAGACACGAAGAAGAAATAACAATGGCTCACAGTTGCGGAACCCAGTTTGAACATTGCTGCCAAAGCTTGCTGGCTGATTCCTGTAGTGAGAAAGTGCAGGATGACAGCTAGTCGCTCTGCCTCATTCACAGGCGCGCTGTGCGACTTGTCATGCTGGATGTGGGGGGCCACCCGATGAAGCAAGTTATCGAATGCCCCTGCGGACATCCTAAAGTACTGGAAATGACGCTCATCGTCAATTTCTCTCATCGGCAGTACTAGAGAATTTGTCTTTTATGCAAGAGGTACATTATCAATATCTCCTCCACAGTCGCCATGCTTGTTTTTGAGTTTATTCTTGTCATAAACTTTTGACTCTGGGCTGCCCCCTGGTGGATATATTGGTTAACATCCATGCCAACGTAAAGGACGCATGGAAGTATGTGGGCAGTGACAGTTACATCGTTTGAAACGGACGTATACATTTTCGCAGCATAAATTGGCCTTAAGGCAGGAAAACATACAAAGACAGGAAGTAAAACCAGACATGACACATGAGGAGTGAATCTACAAAATAAAACAGGAAACAGATGAATGAATAACATGAAACAAGGAAGAGCACAAACAGAAAACCTCAAAACAAAATCCCCGGATCATGACAAATGTGTGTAGAAGTGTGTTACAGTCAATGAAGTACACATTTACATCATGAAATTACCAATTTGCTGACATTTGATTTGAGCACCACATACGAGACATTAGAAGTAACTGGTCAGCAGTGAGCTGGTTACTGATCCACAGCAGACGCTGCTGGAGGTGAGTGACAGGGTCGTGCTGCGTGTGCGTGGGTGTCTGTATGTTTATATCTTCTGTGTGTGTGTACGCTTCCATGTAACAAAAATAGTGCCCCTTCCTGGGCCCCGACTCTGACATTCTGCTGCTAATAGGGAAGGTGCGTGTGAGTGTCCATACGTATGTAGCCCTGATGTAGCCCTTGCCTGACCGTGGCCCTGTCCAAGTCTTAGCATGCTCATTTATAGCCAAGCAGCCCATCAATCTTAATAGAGGAGAGAAGTGCAAAGAGCCGATGAAATGCCAGACATGATCACTATTCACTCAATGGGGGCGAGGAGAGAGAGGCAGAGGAGCAAGACGACGGAAAGATGAGAGGAGGGGAGATGGAGGAGGAAGGGTGAGGGAGCACAGAGGGAGTGAAAGTGCGGAGGGAGGGAGTGGGGAAGAAGGATGGGGTGAGAAAGAGAGAGGTCGCAAGTTGTTTATCCCTGTAGGTGATAATAATGATCTGATCCTCTCTCTTCTGTCTGTGTCTCGCTGCATGAGTGACGGCTAGGGCCACGTGAAAAACCGTTAAGTGAGCCAAGGTGAACATGCTGTCTATTTGTGTCTCACACACACACACACAGACCCTGACACACACTCTAACCTCTGGATTCTCTTTGTTTAATTAACTTTTTGCATGTAAAGTTTGTAACAATTTGTGCTTGACGAGCACAGTCTGGTGCTGGTGCTGGATGGGTCACATGCCGGGCAGTAGATCACACTGTGCTCTGTGTACGTGATGTGGCCATACTGAGACCTGGCCTGGAATGGGTTCATGTGTGTGTGTGTGTGTGTGTGTGTGTCAGTGGGGGTAGGAGGTCTGCTGAGAGGTGGGGAATGGTGAGAGGATATTTGGCAATGTGCTGCGAGACTGTGCTGACACAGGACACTGCGTCTTCATACAACAACAGAGCTGTCGCTCTCGCGGGCACGAGGTGCAAGAGAGTCAATATTTACAGACTGACAGCGGCCATGTTTGTCTGCTCACATCATAATACCATCAGGGAAATAATGCAAATAATGCGAAGCTCATACTGTGAGAATAGCAAAAGTAATATACCCTGAGTCAGTCGGGATAAATACAGCCACAGTGTGTATGTGTAGGTATGAATATTATTTCCATTTATAGGCTCCACACACCTGCAGCCTTTTTCACAATTACACTAACATTTTTTCCAAACCATAAAGCAAGAGGTTTTTGTGCCTAAACATTAACCACACATTAATAACATACATATGTAACATCCATGGTTTGCGGAAACATACAACCAGAGACCGTTGATAAACCGAGAAAGTGAACGTGAGTAGAGATTATGATAGTTTCCCTCAACTCCTAGTCACTGAAATAAATAATGGACCCATTTTTCACAAGCCCCAACTCTACACCTCTCAACAATCTGACACTGAAATTGCCTTTTTTTTTTTTTTGACACAGAAATCAGGAGAAAATTAACTTTGTTCAAGACATGTTTCTGTTTTAGCAACACACTCAGATCTTACACTCAGATATCAGACGCTAAGCTAGCAGATAAAAACGCTCAGCAAAATAAGTAACAAACAAACAAATTTGTAATGTATATAGTGTTGTATACAAATGACGTAGGGAGATGCCGGGAAGAGACGACCACTTCCACTTAGGAGGCCGAAGGTATATATCATTTCTTACCAGTGGCATAGCTTGTAATACGTTATCTTCTGTTATAGATTATCTTTGATACAATGCCAACATTCATTCTGGTTATTGGGTTGCATCTGTATAACACAGTGTTTGTGGCATTCACACTTGTATTTTCTGTAAGTAACAATACCATGTTGATTTACTGTTTACTGTTCACTGATTAGTACAGACTACTTTTGTTCTCCTTACTAGAGATACTCAATACAACTTTTGTAACCTCACTATTATTCTCTATAAACAGATAGGCCTATTGGTATGCAGAATCTATAGAGGGAATCGTCTTGTTGTTTACAAATACTTCCGGGTAGAAAACCAGCAGAGTTTATCTCACATTTTTCCCATCACTATATCACCGTTTAAACTAATCTGATGTTTGTAAAGTCTATAAACACAATGATTGAACAAACATTACTATTTCTGTGTGCACGTTTTATAATTAATAACATGGTTATGGTAGATTAGCTGGGCTAACCGTTAGCTGTTAGCCGTTAGCGGTGTCTGTAATAACTCAGTAACTCAATAAACGGTTCGTGAAAAAGATATTTTTTCCAGTGGATGTCTTAGTTACAACATGATTGAGCTAGCAAAGCAGTTTTGTGTTGCTATGTGTGGTATTTATTCAGTTTTGGGAAATCACGATGTCTAGAAAGCATCAGTGGCTGCAGCTGACA